>NW_023270447.1:35056307-35163718 GCF_011800145.1 Mirounga leonina
AAGAAAGAAAGAAAGAAAGAAAGAAAGAAAGAAAGAAAGAAAGAAAGAAAGAAAGAAAGAAAGAAAGAAAGAAAGAAAGAAAGAAAGAAAGAAAGAAATGGGTCACCTAAGGAATATTGGGGAAGAGGGCAGCATGTTTTTTAATAACATTTATTAAAATAGTCTCAGTATAGTCATTTAACTCCAATAAGTGCCTCTGTGTAGAGAGGGCGGGTATGAGGTTTGTAATAGATTCAATGTGATATTATAACCAACAAGTCAACTAAGGTTTAGCTGTGAAAAAAAAAAAAATCATAAGGGATTTTTAAAAATGATGGAAATCATGACATCTCCTTCCCCTCAGGTTAAGTTCATAATCCATAGTGTTTAATCCCCTTTGGCTAGCTACAAAGGCAAACCTCTTTATCAGAGAGAGCTCTTCACTCCAGTTTTGCTCGGTGCTCTAGGCCTGCGAAGGGTGCACGATAGCTTCACGCATGTGGAGCTGCCCTGCATGGCATTTTTCAGCCTACCCTTCTAATTGAAAATACGCAATAGCTTACAAAAAGAAGAGCACAGAAGCGTTCTGTATGGCAGTGAAATGTAGCCTTGACCATCACATGTTGCCCTGACTCCCAAAAGCTGCTGTATTTTACAAGCTTAAATTCACTTGGTAAGGGACTATCCAAATACTTTTTGAGTGACAGACAATATTTCACAAAACTGTGACACCTTTTCTGGCCTGTGCATAAATAAGTCTCCCAAAGCAATTAAATTTTTGAAATAGTAGCTGTAAAAAAAATAAATAAATAAAAATAAATAGTTTAAACAAACCAATGAAGAGGATTAGAATGAGCCATATCTTTTTTTCATATTTACATTCAAAATTTTAATGGCATTTGACTCTGAAATCATTCCAGTAAAGCGGAAAATTAATATTTTAATACGTCTACCACTCCAGCAAGTAGAAATAAGTAAAGTAGAATAAGTAGTAGAGAAGAAAATGTTTCAGTATTAACAATATTTATGAATATTTATCACTCTTACCCATCAAATAGTTGCTTTTCAGTGTGCCCATTCACTGATATATACAGTAAATCACTGCAGAACCCACACTAGCAATTGTTTTACATTTTATAGAAAAGAGAGTGACAATTTCCTTTTAATATTCTTTTGATTAGATTTTGTCATAATTTTTTACTGAGTGAATTCAAATAAGTGAAGCATAGCTAATAAAAAAACATCCAATAGGTTTTTCATGGAATGGAACCATTCTTATCAGTTCTTTTTCGTCTAGATGGGGGATAAGAGAAAAACAGGAGGAAATAAAATGGCATAAAATGGCTTTGCTGTCTGTGATATTGTCTGGAAATTTGCTTTGCTTCAGGGTCAAGAATTGTAAAAATTTGACCCATATGGCTGTTATGTATATTAATTTATTTCTGGAAAGAGCAGGCTGACCAAGTGATTCATTAAAAGAAGAAAACAGGAAAAAAGCAAAAACAAATAATTACTGGTAAGTTAATTTCCATAGTATTCAAAGGGAATTACAATTTTTTTAATCTGTGTACACAGGTATGGCATTAACAAAAGAGCTACCTACAAATAGGATAAGCGTACATCCACGGTATCAGTGACCACTCTTCACTATAATTGGCATTAATGCATCTAAATATTATAAATGAAGTCTCTCAATGGCACACAGTTTTGATGGGCACCATTTACTCTTCTTCCTTAGCAACAACGTTACCCCAAAGAGGGTTGCCATAATTAAAATACAAAAGTGATTAAGCCTTGCCTCCAGGAGGACAACTGAATAATTAATAAAAACTTAGTAGATTAAGTTAGAGGAGTATACTTTTATTCTCTATCAGCTAAGCTCACCTCTGTTAAAACATGAGATATATAATTTATATATTGTACCTGGAGCCATTTCTACCATGAAGTAAACATTAGCCTATTATGTTAGCTATATCATTATTACTATTTTCATCTGGTCTCATAGACTGTCTTATTCTCGAGCTAAATACCTCTCAAAATTTTATTCCAAACAGCTCTTACTGCTCCTACAAATATGCACATACAAGTACATATACATTTACACATGTATACATATATATGCACATATCACATATATAAAGCAAAATATCTGTAAAAATTATCTTTAAAAATAAAAAGTATGAAATTCCTATATTGGAAAATAATGCAAGCACCAAATTTTTTGTTAAAAAAAAAAGAAAAATGGGGGCGCCTGGGTGGCTCAGTCATTCTGCCTTTGATCCCAGGGTCCTGGGATCGAGCCCCACATCGGGCTCCCTGCTCTGCGGGAAGCCTGCTTCTACCTCTCCCACCCCCCCGCTTCTGTTCCCTCTCTCACTGTGTCTCTCTCTGTCAAATAAATAAATAAAATCTTAAAAAAAATGATTCATTCACTATGAATCCAGAAAAATTGGGCCAAGACACCGCTCTAGTTAGGAAACTAATCTGTCAATATACTCAAATATGAGAACTTTTTAATAATTTTTTTTCTTTTAAACAGATTTGCCTTTTTATGCTCTTAAAATATTCTCTATTTAAAGGACACTCTCTCAATTACTGCATTCTAAACAGCAATGTTCTGTTTGAGAAAGACACAACAGCCAGAAATAACCTCAATCAATGCTAGTTCTGGATCTCATAGATGTAATACAATAAAAAGAAAAAAATAAGAAAAGAAACTTAGAAATTTGTATCTGTAGAGAAATCTATTAATGGTTGTGTGAGACGTCTTTAAAAAGGAAGACTTGTAGAGATCAGTTTGGAAATGGACAGAGGAAGCAGTATGTGACATTGAAAGATCACAATCATACATTCTTGGAATTAAAAAAAATGATAATAAGAGAAATTGTGGGGGCACCTGGGTGGCTCAGTCGTTAAGCGTCTGCCTTAGGCTCAGGTCTTGATCCCAGGGTCCTCGGATGGAGCCCTGCATGGGCCTCCCTGCTTAGCGGGAAGCCTGCTTCTCCCTCTCCCACTCCCCCTGCTTGTGTTCCCTCTCTCTTGCTGTGTCTCTGTCAAATAAATAAATAAAATATTTTTTAAAATATTCAAAAATAAGAGAAATTGTCCTCATGTTATGTAAAAGATATCCTGTAACTTGGGAGAAAATTCCCATTGGTTAAAAAAATGTTATATCTCAACTCAAACAGAAATAAAGATAAAGCTGAATGACGCCACATATGCAAGTACAGGTAATGCTAAAGGTGCAGGTGATGGTTTGAAAAAATTATTAGTGGGGGCGCCTGGGTGGCTCAGTCATTAAGCATCTGCCTTCGGCTCAGGTCATGATCCCAGGGTCCTGGAATCGAGCCCCACGTCAGGCTCCCTGCTCCGCAGGAAGCCTGCTTCTCCCTTTCCCACTCCCCCTGCTTGTGTTCCCTCTCTCGCTGTGTCTCTGTCAAATAAATAAAATCTTAAAAAAAAAAAAATTATTAGTATATTGTGAGACTGACAAAAGTAACTTTTCTAAATTAACATTTCATATATGTAATTTCTAAATGCCTACATAATTAAATTAAATATTATAAATATATATTTAAATTGCTAAATGCATTTATTTAATATATGTCTGTTTATATATTAAAATTGTGTCTGGCTAGTTAGTCATAATTAGAAGATCAAGTTATCTTATATATGAGCAGATAAAATATTTAGAGCATATGTAATTAAACTAGACAAGTAAAAATATTGAATAGAAATATCCTGAAATTCTCCTGTTTTTTTGTTGTTGTTTTGTTTTGTTTGCTTTTTATTGTTATGTTAATCACCATACATTACATCATTAGTTTTAGATGTAGTGTTCCATGATTCATTGTTTGTGCATAACACCCAATGCTCCATGCAGAACATGGCCTCTTTAATACCCATCACCAGGCTAACCCATCCTCCCAGCCCCCTCCCCTCTAGAACCCTCAGTTTGTTTTTCAGAGTCCATCGTCTCTCATGGTTCGTCTCCCCCTCCAATTTCCCCCGCTTCAATCTTCCCCTCCTGCTATCTTTTTTTTTCTTAACATAATTTGCATTATTTGTTTCAGAGAAACAGATCTGAGATTCAACAGTCTTGCACAATTCACAGCACTCACTGTAGCACATACCCTCCCTAGTGTCTATCACCCAGCCACCCCATCCCTCCCACCCCACCCCCCACTCCAGCAACCCTCAGTTTCCTGAGATTAAGAATTCCTCGTATCAGTGAGGTCATATGATATATGTCTTTCTCTGTTTGACTTATTTCGCTCAGCATAATACCCTCCAGTTCCATCCACATCGTTGCAAATGGCAAGATCTCATTCCTTTTGATGACTGCATAATATTCCATTGTATATATATATACCACTCTTCTTTATCCATTCATCTGTCGATGGACATCTTGGCTCTTTCCACAGTTTGGCTATCGTGGACATTGCTGCTATAAACATCGGGGTGCACGTACCCCTTTGGATCTCTACATTTGTATCTTTCGGGTAAATACCCAGTAGTGCAATTGCTGGGTCATATGGTATCTGTATTTTCAACTTTTTGAGGAACTGCCATACTGTTTTCCAGAGTGGTTGCACCAGCTTGCATTCCCACCAACAGTGTAGGAGGGTTCCCCTTTCTCCGCATCCCTGCCAACATCTATCGTTTCTTGACTTGTTTATTTTAGCCATTCTGACTGGTGTGGGGTGGTATATCATTAAGGTTTTGATTTGGATTTCCCTGATGCCGAGCGATGTTGAGCACTTTTTCATGTGTCTGTTGGCCATTTGGATGTATTCTTTGGAAAAATGTCTGTTCATGTCTTCTGCCCATTTCTTGATTGGATTCTTTGTTCTTTGGGTGTTGAGTTTGATAAGTTCTTTACAGATTTTGGATACTAGCCCTTTATCTGATATGTCATTTGCAAATAATTTCTCCCATTCTGTCAGTTGTCTTTTGGTTTTGTTGACTGTTTCCTTTGCTGTGCAAAAGCTTTTTATCTTGATGAAGTCTCAATAGTTCATTTTTGCCCTTGCTTCCCTTGCCTTTGGCAATGTTTCTAGGAAGAAGTTGCTGCAGCTGAGGTCAAAGAGGTTGCTGCCTGTGTTCTCCTTTAGGATTTTGATGGACTCCTGTCTCACATTTAGGTCTTTCAACCATTTGGAGTCTATTTTTGTGTGTGGTGTAAGGAAATGGTCCAATTTTCCCAACACCATTTGTTGAAGAGGCTGTCTTTTTTCCATTGGACATTCTTTCCTGCTTTGTCAAGGTTGAGTTGACCATAGAGTTGAGGGTCCATTTCTGGGCTCTTTATTCTGTTCTATTGATCTATGTGTCTGTTGTTGTGCCAGTACCATACTGTCTTGATGATTACAGCTTTGTAATAGAGCTGGAAGTCCAGAATTGGGATGCCGCCAGCTTTGCTTTTCTTTTTCAACATTCCTCTGGCTATTCGGGGTCTTTTCTGGTTCCATACAAATTTTAGGATTATTTGTTCCATTTCTTTGAAAAAAGTGGATGGTATTTTCATGGGGATTGCATTGAATGTGTAGATTGCTCTAGGTAGCATTGACATCTTCACAATACTTGTTCTTCCAAACCATGAGCATGGAACATTTTTCCATTTCTTTGTGTCTTCCTCAATTTCTTTCATGAGTATTTTATAGTTTTCTGAGTACAGATCCTTTGCCTCTTTGGTTAGATTTATGCCTAGGTATCTTATGGTTTTGGGTACAATTGTAAATGGGATCGACTCCTTAATTTCTCTTTCTTCTGTCTTGTTGTTGGTGTATAGGAACACCACTGACTTCTGTGCATTGATTTTATATCCTGCCACTTTACTGAATTCCTGTATGGGTTCTAGCAGTTTTGGGGTGGAGTCTTTTGGGTTTTCCACATAAAGTATCATATCATCTGCAAAGAGTGAGAGTTTGACTTCTTCTTTGCCGATTTGGATGCCTTTTATTTCTTTTTGTTGTCTGATTACTGTGGCTAGGACTTCTAATATTATGTTGAATAGCAGTGGTGATAGTGGACATCCCTGCCACATTCCTGACTTTAGGGGGAAAGCTCTCAGTTTTTCCCCATTGAGAATGATATTCACTGTAGGTTTTTCATAGATGGCTTTTATGATATTGAGGTATGTACCCTCTATGCCTATACTCTGAAGAGTTTTGATCAAGAAAGGATGCTGTACTTTGTCAAAAGCTTTTTCTGCATCTATTGAGAGGATCATATGATTCTTGTTCTTTCTTTTGTTAATGTATCACGTTGATTGATTTGCGGATGTTGAACCAACCTTGCAGCCCAGGGATAAATCCCACTTGGTCGTAGTGAATAATCCTTTTAATATACTGTTGGATCCTATTGCCTAGTATTTTGGTAGTATTTTTGCATCCATGTTCATCAGGGATATTGGTCTGTAATTCTCCTTTTTGACGGGGTCTTTGTCTGGTTTTGGGATCAAGGTAATGGTGGCCTCATAAAATGAGTTTGGAAGTGGTCTTTCCATTTCTATTTTTTGGAACAGTTTCAGAAGAATAGATATGAATTCTTCTTTAAATGTGTGGTAGAATTCCCCTGGGAAGACATCTGGCCCTGGGCTTTTGTTTGTTGGGAGATTTTTAATGACTGCTTCAATTTCCTTAGTGGTTATAGGTCTGTTCAGGTTTTCTATTTCTTCCTGGTTCAGTTTTGGTAGTTGATACATCTCTAGGAATGCATCCATTTCTTCCAGATGATCTAATTTGCTGGCATATTCTAGCTCATAATATGTTCTTACAGTTGTTTGTATTTCTTTGGTGTTGGTTGTGATCTCTCCTCTTTCATTCATGATTTTGTTGATTTGGGTCATTTCTCTTTTCTTTTTGATAAGTCTGGCCAGGGGTTTATCAATCTTGTTAATTCTTTCAAAGAACCAGCTCCTAGTTTCATTGATCTGTTCTACTGTTCTTTTAGTTTCTATTTCATTGATTTCTGCTCTGATCTTTATGATTTCTCTTCTCCTGCTGGGTTTAGGCTTTATTTGCTGTTCTTTCTCCAGCTCCTTTAGGTGTAGGGTTAGGTTGTGTACTTGAGACCTTTCTTGTTTCTTGAGAAAGGCTTGTATTGCTATATACTTTCCTCTTAGGACTGCCTTTGCTGCATCCCAAAGATTTTGAATAGTTGTGTTTTCATTTTATTGGTTTCCATGAATTTTTTAAATTCTTCTTTAATTTCCTGGTTGACCCATTCATTCTTTAGTAGGATGCTCTTTAGCCTCCATTTATTTGAGTTCTTTCCGACTTTCCTCTTGTGATTGAGTTCTAGTTTCAAAGCATTGTGGTCTGAAAATAGGCAGGGAATGATCCCAATCTTTTGGTACCAGTTGAGACCTGATTTATGACCTAGGATGTGATTGATTCTGGAGAATGTTCCATGGGCACTAGAGAAGAATGTGTATTCTGTTGCTTTGGGATGGAATGTTCTGAATATGTCTGTGAAGTCCATTTGGTCCAGTGTGTCATTTAAAGTCTTTACTTCCTTGTTGATCTTTTGCTTAGACGATCTGTCCATTTCAGCGAGGGGGGTGTTAAAGTCCCCCACTAATATTGTATTGTTGTCAATGTGTTTCTTTGCTTTTGTTATTAATTGCTTTATATAATTGGCTGCTCCCATGTTAGGGGCATAGATATTTACAATTGTTAGATCTTCTTGTTGGATAGACCCTTTAAGTAGGATATAGTGTCTTTCCTCATCTCTTATTACAGTCTTTGGTTTAAAATCTAATTTGTCTGATATAAGGATTGCCACCCCAGCTTTCTTTTGGTGTCCATTAGCATGGTAAATGGTTTTCCACCCCATCACTTTCAATCTGGGGGTATCTTTGGGTCTAAAATGAGTCTCTTGCAGACAGCATATCGATGGGTCTTGTTTTTAATCCAATCTGATAGCCTGTGTCTTTTGATTGGGGCATTTAGCCCATTTACATTCAGGGTAACTATTGAAAGATAGGAATTTAGTGCCATTGTATTGCCTGTAAGGTGACTGTTACTGTATATTGTCTGTGTTCCTTTCTGGTCTATGTTGCTTTTAGGCTCTCTCTTTGCTTAGAGGACCCCTTTCAAGATTTCTTGTAGGGCTGGTTTCATGTTTGCAAATTCCTTTAGTTTTTGTTTGTTCTGGAAGATTTTTCACTCTCCTTCTATTTTCAATGACAGCCTAGCTGGATATAGTATTCTTGGCAGCATATTTTTCTCTTTTAGTGCTCTGAATATGTCATGCCAGTCCTTTCTGGCCTGCCAGGTCTCTGTGGATAGGTCTGTTGCCAGTCTAATGTTTCTACCATTGTAGGTTACATATCTCTTCTCCCAAGCTGCTTTCAGGATTTTCTCTTTGTCTATGAGACTCATAAGTTTTACTATTAGATATCGGGTGTTGACCCTATTTTTATTGATTTTGAGAGGGGTTCTCTGTGCTTCCTGGATTTTGATGCCTGTTTCCTTCCCCAAATTAGGGAAGTTCTCTGCTATAATTTGCTCCAAAATACCTTCTGCCCTCTCTCTCTTTCTTCTTCTTCTGGGATCCCAATTATTCTAATGTTGTTTCGTTTTATGGTATCGCTTATCTCTCGAATTCTGCCCTCGTGATCCAGTAGTTGTTTATCTCTCGTTTTCTCAGCTTCTTTATTTTCCATCATTTGGTCTTCTATATCACTGATTCTATCTTCTGCCTCATTTATCCTAGCAGTTAGCGCCTCCATATTTGATTGCACCTCATTAATAGCCTTTTTGATTTCAACTTGGTTAGATTTTAGTTGTTTTACTTCTCCAGAAAGGGTTTCTCTAATACCTTCCATGCTTCTTTCAAGCCCAGCTAGTATCTTTAAAGTGATGATTCTGAACTCTAGATCTGACATCGTACTAATGACCGTATTGAGTAGGTCCCTGGCAATTGGTACTTCCTCTTATTCTTTTTGCTGGGGGAGGTTTGCTCCCGGGAGCTTTTGTTCCCTGCAAGCTTTCTGTACAGCTTTGGAGGCCGAGAATGAAAATAGCAGCCTCCCAATCTCTGCCCCAGAGGAGCCGAGAACTTGGGGCCCTGCTCCTCAGTGAGTCCCCAGAGAAAAGCAGTCAGTCACTCCTGTCTCCCAGGTCTCCGGCCACACTGCGTGCTCACCCGGCCTGTGACCGAGCATTTCTATCTCTGGCACCCAACCCCGTGTGGAGTCTCCAAACCCAGCAGATCCCTGCAGTGCACTCCCACACCGCTCCTCCTGGGGGAGGAAGGGGAGTCTCCCCAGATCTGCCTCTTGTTGGGTCCCTGCTGGAGGAGCAGTGGCCCGACTGTGCCACGGATCACGGTTTATGGCAACCCCAAGCTGAGAGCCTGTGCCTGGGCTCCATCTCAGCAGCCAGCTTCCCTGCTCCGATACCTGGGAACTCTGCCACGCTCAGGCACCCCCCGTCTTTCTGTGACCCCGAGGGTCCTGAGACCACACTGTCCTGCGAGGGTTCCACCCCCCGCTTAGCCACTGGAGCGACGTCCCTCAGCGGAGCAGACTTCTAAAAGTTCTGATTTTGTGCTCCACGGCTCTATCACTTGCCAATGGAGGCCCCTCCCCTGCCGTCTATCCTCCCAAATATCGCCTCGGATTCACTTCTCCGCATGTCCTATCTCCCAGAAAGTGGTCGCTTTTCTGTTCAGAGAGTTGTTGCTATTCTTTTCTTCGCTCTCCTGTTGAGTTTGTAGGTGTTCGGAATGATTTGATCCCTATCCAGCTGAATTCCTGAGACCAGACAAAATCCAGGTCTCCTACTCCTCCGCCATCTTGCTCTGCCCCCTCTCTCATGATATGTTTTATCATAGCAAATATTTGGTTTCCAAAAGGATGGTCCCTCCTTGGTGTTTTCACTATTTGAATTGATAAACGTGCCATGGTTTTTAAAATGGGAGTAGGACATTATTCTCATTTAATTCTACATCTCCTACCAAAAGTACTGATGTATGACACTCTTCAAATACAAAAGAGTAATTCTAGGGGACGGAAATGGGACTGGGAAATAGCTCAAATGTGAATCCATTCTGTTGTTGTTCCGTTACCATCTATACTAAACTGTATAAATGACATTCTTCTCTAATCTCCAGGGCAGACACATGGGCAACAGATCACAAGTTAGAGCATAAAAACATTTTCTGACTAAAGTGGTTCCATTTACATATGAAGTATTACTTAGATTTATGACAAGATCTAAAAGTTTTCAGATTTGACCATTCTTTTCTTTGACAGCCAGTAAACTAGAATCTCAAACAACGACTAAGAACGTGACAATTTTCTCCCTAATCTAGGCTGTTGGAGAATGACACTTAATGGAAAATGTGTGGGTTTTAGGTAGACAGACTTGAATTAGAAACTGATCTCCATCAATTGTCAATGTGACCATAAACAAAGTACATAACTACTTTTATAAAATAATCCAGTAACACCCAACCACACATAAGTGTGGTGGAAACTTTAATCATAAAGTATTTACAAAGCACCTAATATTTGTCAGCTACTATGCTGGGGCAAGCAGAAAATATTTATAGGAGAAGAAAAGGGGAAGAGGGGAGAAGAGAGAAGGAAAGAAAACAGATGCTTTACCTACCCCTGCAGAGTTTGTAGTCTATGGGAAGAACAAATTTAAACAATTCATAGCACCAAAGTGATAATGTGAAAAACACTTTCATTAGAGAATTTCCTTACTTTTTTTCTTTTTTTAAAAGATTTTATTTATTTATTTGAGAGAGAGAGAATGAGAGACAGAGAGCATGAGAGGGAGGAGGGTCAGAGGGAGAAGCAGACTCCCCGCCGAGCAGGGAGCCCGATGCGGGACTCGATCCCAGGACTCCAAGATCATGACCTGAGCCGAAGGCAGTCACTTAACCAACTGAGCCACCCAGGCGCCTGAGAATTTCCTTACTTTTTAAAGGGCATTCTGCTGGCTCACTGAACATAATAAAAAAAAAGTAAATGCAATAAATGTAGACAAAAGAGCTTGAAAGGGGAGGCATTCTTTAGAGAATAGTCTTAGATTGGGTTCACCAAGAGGAGACCCTAAGGCAAAAACTTCAAGCATGTAGCGGCCCCTGAGTGGCTCAGTCCCTTAACTGTCTGCCTTTTGTTGGGTCATGATCCCAGCGTCCAGGGATCCAGCCCTGCATCTGGCTCCTTGCTCAGCAGGGAGTCAGCTTCCCCCTCCCCCTCTGCGCCTCCCCCACTGCTCATGATCACTCTCTCACTTGCTCACTCTCTCAAATAAATAAAATCTTTAAAAAAAAGGGAACTTCAAGCATCATTTGGGATATGATTCCAGAAGGAAGTGGGAAAGTGACACAGCAAAGCAAAAAAAAAAAAAAAACAATGAAAGGTGTTCATTAATGAGGGAGTTACAGCCATAAGTAACTGCAGCTCAGTCCCACTGAGAACAGTCAGAGAAACTATGTGAAACTTGAAATAGAATCACTACACAAGACAGCTGAACAACAGGTTAGCGAAAGAATTTTGTCCATTGACTACTACTCCCCAGTGGGTGACAGTTGTTCCTGGTTATATAAACTCTCCTCTACTTCTAGGTTACACCTGGCTTATGGCTGGGCAACTTCCTTAATATCTTCTTGTAGAAGAGACAGGTGCTTGAGATGGGAATTTTTCAGAATGCAGGAAACTATCATAGCCTTGGGGAATTCAGGTGGGCAAAGAGCAATGGGGCAGATTTCAACAGCATATGCTTCAAGATATTCTGGAGATATTTTATCCATAAAAATTGTGTATTTCACACTTTTGCTCCAACAGCCCTAGTCATCAAACATATCCATTTTTTTTTTTTTTTTATAGTTCCTTTTGACTCTACATCCAACCACAACAAAATTCCTAAGTGCCTTAGGTGCAACCTCCAGCTCAGTTGACTCCATAGTACAGTTTAGGGACAATATGAGCTGTTAAATTTCTCATTCAGGCAGCTCTAAACTAACTCCACCAATTCTGCAAGAACAAGATGTTCAACTGGCTTCCTTTCTTTCAGCTGCCATTGTCCATTTGGTTCCATGAAGTTCTGCTGTTACCCACTCCCATCCTCTTGCAAAATGACTACATAGAGCAATGGCTTTACTGTCTTTCCTTATTGTCTCCAATGACAAACAAGGAGGTTCTTTGTATTTTTAAGGTACAAATAATCACTCAGTGAAACATGAAGAGAATAGAGAAAATACTTACCTAATAGGAAACATTTATAGAGTCCTTCGTTTGACAATGTGAAAAAAGCAGGAGATTTAAAGTCAGATATGTCAGGTTTTAAATTCTTGCTTCTCCTTTCTCTAAGTATCTCATTTTAGGATATTAAGTTACCCATTGGAGCACCAGTAAAACTGGTAAAACCCCAGGGAAATATCATTGGTAAAATAGGGATGCTATCAGTTATCTCATAGTGATATGGTGAGGTATAGTCAAATAACATAAGCAATATGCCTAGTACAATGACAAAGGACACATCCAATAATGGAGACTATTACCGTTATTAATAGCAATCATTGTCAAACAAGTCATTATGTTTATATGCCACAAACCATAAAGATGATATTGATGAATCTTCCTGAAAATTATATATCAAGTAGATGATAAAACTATTTTAATTTCCCTCAAAGACAAATATTACTTATCCAATTTTTTTTTGCTGCTACACACTATATTTCTTTGGCTTTTTATGTGTTAATCCACATGGTTGAAGGAAAAGAAATAACTTTATATGTTATATAATACAAATTTAAATCAAAGAGAGAGCCCCTATCTAAATTTCAACAACGGTGGCTATGTTAAAAATATGTTAACAACTATGTGTATTAAATCCACCCATGGCCAGTACAACTCCTGCTATTACCTATTAATATCATCACCAATGTTTTATATCACTACTTTGAACTTTTAAATATGTATTTTAGATCGCCACTTTGAACTTTGAATCTTTAAAGATATTTCTGAAAGTATGTAAGAGTGTGCCTAAGAGCAGAAAAAAAACAAGAATATTTAAGTCCCTCTACATGGGAAAACAAGTCCATTTAATTGTTTGAGACAAAAACTCCTCTCCCTTAGAGTATTTAGAACTCCCTGGTTCCTCTTCAAATATATGTGCCATTATCCTCCATTTGAGATAAACCAGTAGGAAATTATGTTCTTTTGTTATTCACTCTAAGTTATAATGATGCTGGATATTAATGTTCCCCATTTAGATAGGCAGGATTTCCAGATACAATTTTGCTTACTTCTCATCTATATCTACATCCAAAAGAGAAACATTGAAAATAGTACTGTGTTTCTTAAAAATCAAATGACTCACATCAATTCATGGAGAATGAATATTGGAAAGCTTTGCCTCTTTATTTGTTTTCAAAGTATCAGGGTTACATATAAGAACTTAGTTAAAATAATATGCTGCTTCCAAATGTGTTCTGGAAGTTTTCTAATTGCCCACCGATTTACAAAGGTCATCATTCACTACTGCAATAGTTCCAAAAGATTGGCACCTTACTTATAAGGGGCATTTTTCTTGTACAGAATCTTGTAGGTTACGTACCACACCTGTATAACTAGGAAGAGGAAAATGATTGATGAGTAATAAAAACATTACCTACAGGCTGACAGCAGCAGAGAGTAAGGATTTACACTAAATTGGAGTGAAAAATGCCTTACTACTGGGAAAGGATAACCAGTAACTGACCTCAAATAGCAAAAAGAACAAGAACTCAGCCATTTGGAAATAATAATATAAATTCATGCTATTCTTTCATTTATATATAAATAACATTTTACCTAAAAATATTTTATTATATGTTATGGGGATTTCATGATGAGTAAGAAAAAAATCCTACCTCAATGAACTTGTTCTTTAGAAGAAATCACAAACATATATTCCACCACAGACTTTTTATAAAAGGTAGAAAGTACTCCACCTTTTTAAATACACAGTTCAACAAAAATTTGTCACTATTTATAGAATATGAAAAAGTATATTTATAATTACTCCCAAATTTTTATTTTTCAAATCAACAAATATAAATAAAAATGGGTATCTTTGTCATGTTATGTGGTGTTTCTTATCATGTTATGTGGTTCTTTTGTAGTTCTACATAATTTATTTTATTTTCACTATATAATTTATATATTATCACAATATATATTAAATATAAATTTTTTCATTATATTTTCTTATGTTTTAATTATGTCTATTTACTAGATGAGTTTGCATCTTACAATAGATAGTGGAAATCTACTGTCACCTTTGTATGTCTTTATTTTCTCTTTCAAATCTATTTATCTTTTTTTTTTTTAATTTTATTTATTTGACAGAGAGAGAGACAGCGAGAGAGGGAACACAAGCAGGGGGAGTGAGAGAGGGAGAAGCAGGCTTCCCGCAGAGCAGGGAGCCCGATGCGGGGCTCGATCCCAGGACCCCGGGATCATGACCCGAGCCGAAGGCAGACGCTTAACGACTGAGCCACCCAGGCGCTCCTCAAATCTATTTATCTTGTGTATGCCTGGTACTAATGTTACTTAGGGCATAATTGTGTCATGTGCCACTTTTTATCATTAATGAAATTTTCCATTGTAAAATCACCTGATTATTTGTAATGCATAATTTGTTGTTTGTTCATAGCTTTAAACCTTAGTCTCAAAGATATACAAAACTGATGAACAAAACGACAAAAATCTCTATGGAAGGCAACTACTAGTGAAAAAGACTAATTGTAAAACAAATCAGTATCTAATAATTGGTACATTCTTTATAATATAAAATGTTAAGTAAGCAGCATAAAATTTATACATAATATATGATATACTGTCAGGTATATAAAGGTGCTAACCCTTTGACCAAGGACTCTGGCCAGATGAGGGATTTGAAAGTATTGGGAGTGTGGGGGACTATTTTACATAAAGTTGTCACTCAAAGAAGGCCTTTCTGAAGAGGTAACATTTGAATATAGACGAGAATGAAATAAAGTAATGATCTATGCAAATCTTTAGGGCAAAAGTGTTCCTGACCAAATGACCAGCTGGAACAAAGGACCTAGGTTAGGAATATACTTAGCATATTGAAGGAACAATAAATAGTTAAATCACAGTAAGTCAGAAAGTTTCATAGGGGTCAGATATTGTGGAACCTTGTATCTTATGGAAAGTACTTAGTATTTTATTCTTTAAATGTAATGAGAACCTTCCGGAGAGTTTTAGACAGAGAAATGATAGGATACCATTTATGTTTGAAAAAGTTCATTTTCTGCTGAGCTGGGAAAAGAATATATGCAGGGAGAAAGTTAAGGAGGCTATTGCTATCCTGTAGGCCATGTGATGGTAGCTTACTCTTTCCTGAATTGTGTTTGTTTCTAGATAAAGGAAGCTCCTGGAGTGCAAGACTTAGAGCGTGTATTTCTTTTCCTTGTGCCTAGGACATGCCACAAAGTAAGCACTCAAAAATGCCTCAAGAGTGAATAAAATAGTGATGACTTGACAACAGAGTTTTAGTGTGAGACAGGAAGTAACCTAAAGACTAAAATTTTCTTGAAATATATTGTAAAATTTATAACAAAATACAGATAACAATACTTCAATAATAGATGAACTTTAAATGAAGTGCATATAAGAGATTAAATTTTTCTCAATAAATCACACCATGCAGATCATGAAAGTTCTAACAAGTGAAGATATTTCCTCTAATATACTTTAATATATCACTTAATATAAGAACCAAACTTGGTAATATTATTGATGAAGAATGATGACAACATACTATATTTTAATCAGTCTCTTTTCATAAGGGCCTTATTGTAACATGATATGTTACAAGAAGCCCCAGAGGGAAAGAAGAGGAGTTCTAAAACTGTCTCCTACTGGGTGAACTTTGACAGAACTTTGAGTTTCTTACTTATAGATTAGAATCAACTTTCTGTTTCCTCTCAGAAGGTTATTTATTACAAGAAACCAATATGGTGAGATATCTGAAAGCAATTTGATTACTTCCATGTGCTACAAATTTATAAACTATTATTATGCCAACATAGTACCTAAAGTTCATTAACATGGCACATGTGATGGTGACTTTATTTCCCCCATGCCTCCTATTATTGCATTATTGCCCTACATACTGGACGATCAAGTCTGTCTGGCCTTTTATATATTTTGTTTTCAATCCCATTCAGTGACTCCCAAACTTGACCACACATCAGTATCATCTAATGAGCTCATTAAAACAGATTGCTGGGCCCCACCCCCAGGGTTTCTGAATCTGTATTTCTTCATAAGTTCTGAGAATTTTTTTGAGAATTTTTATTTCAATAAATAATGTCACTGTACCATTCTGGAGACCATTTTGAGAACTACTTCTTATGGAGATAATGATCATCTAATAGAGTTAAGGAAAAATGTTTAGTTTTTTTGTATTAAACTGAACTGTCTCTCAATCATTTTGTACCCAGAGTCTCTCTGGAATTATGTACAACCAAGAAAATAAACACTTCTAGTGGAAAAAAAAATCAAGTAATCATAAACAAATCTGAACATTTTGATGACTGACATACTCCTATATGGGAACTCTCCTGAATGAGCTAAAGACATAAATCTAAATTCTAAGTGGCAGAGACAAAGCCATCTCTTACTAGAGTTGAAAGTTGAAATTACATATTATTAATTATATTAAAATCTTTGAAGTATAAGATTATAGGTGTGATGTCCAACACTTATATATTATTTCTTTATTCATAGGAGTCAAAATATTTTTAGTGTAACTATAGTTTGGTAATATATTTCTTTATTATGACTAAAAAATCAATCAATTTTTTAAAGCAGCTGAAGAATCTATTGAAAGTGTAAGAAATATTCTACCAAAATGCTTTTGGATAAATTTTACAGTCACCATAAAGACAAAGGAACCTGGGTAGAGACATATAGACCATTTTTTTATGGTCCATCCTCTCAGCTTTAGAAGATCAAAGCCACTTAATGAAATACATGTTTAAGTTCAAGAACTAGGTTCTATTTCCAAAACTCCTAACTAAATGGCATATGCCTTCATTTCCCTCTTTCTTGGTGTATTACATTATTGACTGCCTTCTCCTTAGTATAGATGCATGATACTGTCCTTCCTCGACTCCAAAAGGGTATTCACATATTTACATAAAAGAAACAAAACTATTCTTAACACCTATCCCTGAGCCAAAACCTCCTATGAAGAGAAAAATTACATACATATAAATATACACACACACATATATGCACACACACACACACTCAGAATGAGAGAGAGAAGAATGAAGTAAAAACCAATGATTTTTCATTTTCTCTGCATTCTAAAAAAAGCTTGGGCTTTTTTTTTTTTTTTTACACCCCCCATTAGATAATAGTGTCTCCTAAACTCATTTAATTTTTGATCATGATACAATTAATTTGACAATATATTAAGTCCAAGGATATAATGAATTAGTAGAGAAACTACAAAATAGGAGGGCAAGATATAGAAAACTTCATTTAAGAAAATGGAAATTTTGTTTCTAATGAGGGAGAAATTGAATTAATATTAAAAGATCTACTCCTTCTATGTTTGTTTGTCTATGTGGATGTGGGTATTTACCTTGACTCTTGGTCAGAAAGCATATTACCTGACACAATTTTGAATGGAATGCTGCTACTGCTTCCCTTTCCCTTTGGGGGTTTCAATTATACCTAGATACTAAGATTTCTGAGTGCACATAAAACCACTTGAGTTTCAGAACCCTCACCATGGTTCTTTAGCTAACTTGAAGAAATACTGAGGAAAAAAGTATCCTGTATTGTAAAGAAACTTAATATTATTCTCTCCTAGAAATTCTGCATAATAATGAAAAACAGCTTGCATATGCTAGAGTCTCTTTCCTTTAGTGATGATTTGCTTCAGTGGAGTTGTCATATTAACTTGGACCTCCTCTGAGAGTCCTCCCCCTCACCTGCCAACATTAGTATTTCCATTCTGGGCATGTCCGTTCTATTGGTTCAGTTTCAGGTTTTGGTCACTGGTGAGATGTAAAATTCTCAGGTGCCAGAAGATGGGGAAGGTTCTAGTGAAGCTTGAACAACCACAATTCAGTAGAGGCCAGAATGACTAATCTCAGTGCTACTTATTCAGAATTAGTTTTCCACAGGTGACAAAACAAGTCTCAGTAGAGACTTCAGAGCATTAGTATCTGCCTCCAAATGCCTGAGAGAATTGTACTTTTGAATTCATTTATAAAGATGTGCTTACCTACAATAAAAACATGTTTTACAGTTTAAAACTAAGATAGCAATCCCTTAATAAATCCTTCACTTTCCAACCCTATTGTTTAAAGGGACAACCAATCAAGTCTAGTACATTCATTAAAACATCCTCTTTCTGAAGTGCTTTGATAATATATATGCAAAGAAATATTTGGGAAGAAAATATGCCAATAGTTCAGCCTCTCCTACCCAGGAATAAATAGGTCCAATTGCTTTATAAATTGCTGTAGAAAGTATCAATATAATGTATAATTTCAAATGCTTATCCTAGCATCTAAAAATCTATATGCATTTCTATTAGAAGATAGAAACTTATTGAGCCAGGCCCCCCCTTGGGAAATTCTGAGCTTGCACACCAAGACTCTTGACCATTAGCCATGTGTCTGTTCCTCCACCCTCAGAGAAAGAACAGGCTTCATAAATTGTCAGTGGTGTTCCTGCTTCATTGGAATCACAGACTATTTTATTCCAAAAAGATAATTTTCATGAGTTACAACAATGAAGAACATGAAAGAACAGACCATACTAGAAAAGTCTCATAGGTCTTTCTGACTTGAAATATTATGCATACTCACTACTTTATAATAATTCTATTAGAGACTAGGTAGTGGGTTTCTTATGACCCCAAATAAAATTTGTGACTTGAGGTGATTCCTGTTTTAATTGCTCAATTTTAAGTAAAAACGGAACACCTTACCTCTGCAAAGAATTGACCAAGATGTGCCCATGGATCTTAATAATGGAAAACCTTTTCCTTGTTTGCCCACCAAAAAGCAGGAGTGGGTTAGGGTGAGGTGAGATGTGTAGTGTGTGTATATGCATTGAGTGTTGAAAGTCCTCTCCTATTCAGACATCTTAAATAAATAAAAGAATCTCCAAGGTAATAGTAGTTCTGGCAACAAGGAGGATTATATTTAATTACTGCTTTGAAGAAGTTTAAGATATTTAACAGTATCTTTAACATTTAAAAAAAATAAAAAAATCTTTTTGACTGATATCTGTTATAGGAGTTTTGATTCTTGTAACATTCCTTTACATAAAAAGATAATCAACTCATTAATTCAGAATGTAGAAAGGGTAGTGTCTATTGTAGTTATCTTATGCTTTGTGGTAATCACTCTAGTAGAGTGGCTTAAAATATCAAGCATGAGTTCCTCAAGACTGGGGAATGACAGGCTTTGCAATTCTTGCTTCAGTTGTCTCATGGGGTCATCTTGAACCTTCTTCACTTGCATATTTGTCTGGCACCTGGGCTAGGCAAGTTCCAACAACAATTGGAATAGGTAAGCCTCCTCTGGCATTTCTGTCTCTTTGCCTCTCTCTAGTCTTTCCACAAGATAATTGGACTTCTTTCACAGTGATTGAAGGAACACCCAGAGCTAATGTTCAAAGAGATACCAAGAAAATCTGCATGCCCTTTGCTAACATAGTCAGAAACAGTGTCATTTCTACCACATTCTGTACCTCTGGGCTGTCCCAAAGCATGGCCCATTTTCAAGGGGAAGGGACATTAACTCCTCTTTTTGATAGAGAAAGAATATCAGAATTTACAAACACCTGAACAAGCAAGTTATTGAAGAAAACAAAAGACAATTTAAAAAGTCTTGAAAAAAAAACAACAAAAATGGGAACACAACATATCAAAATTTATGGAATGCAACAAAAGTAGTCCTAAGAGGGAAGATTGTAGTGACAAATGCACCATCAAGAAAAGTGAAAAGATCTCAAATAAGTAACCTAACTTTATACCTCAAGGAATAGAAAAAGAACAAATAAAGCCAAAAGTTAGCATAAGAAAGGAAATAATAAAGATTAGGGCAGAAATAAATGAAATAGAGAATAGGAAAACAATAGAAAAGATTAACAAAACCAACATTTGGTTCTTTGAAGAGGTAAACAAAATAGACAAATTTTTGGCTAGACTAAAGAGAAAAAAGGAGAGGACCTTAATAAATAAAATTATAAATGAAAAAGGAGACATTAAAACTGATACCATAGAAATACAAAGAATCATGAGACTACTATGAACAACTATATGCCAACAATTTGGACAACCTACAAGAAATGAATAAATTCCTAGAAACATACAACCTACCATGACTGAGTCAGAAATCAATTGAAAATCTGCATAGACTGATAATGATTAAGGAGATTGAATCAGTAATCAAAAACCTCCTAAAAAAAAAAAAAAAAAAAGGTCCAGGACCAGATAGTTTCACTTTGTGAATTCTACCAAACTTTTGAAGATTAATGCCAATCGTTCCCAAACAATTTCAAAAAACTGAATAGGAGGGTGCACCCCAAACTCATTACCCTGATATCAAAGCCAGATTGAGACAATACAAAAAGAGAGAGCTATATATAAGCTGATATACCTGATGAATATAGATGCAAAAATTCTCATCAAAATACTATCAAACTGAATTCAACAACACAGTAGAGGGATCATACACCATAATCAACTGGGATTCAACCTTAGGCTGTAAGGATGGGTCAACATCTGCAAAACAATAAATGTGATACATCACATTAATAGAATAAAAGATATAAGCCACATGATCATTTCAACAGATACAGAAAAATTACTGGACAAAATTTACCATCCCTTCATGATAAAAACTCTCAACATAATAAAAGCCATGCATGACTAGCCCACAGCTAACATAGCCACACTCAATGGTAAAAGGATGAAAAGGTTCCCTCAAAGATCAGGAAAAAGATTAGGGTCCTGAGTCTCACCATTCCTATTAAACATAGTACTGGAAGTCCTAGAAAAAGCAATCAGAGAAGAAAAAGAAGTAAGTCTTCCAAATCAGAAAGAGAAAAGTAAAATAGTTATTGTTTTTCCAGATGACATCTTATGTACAAAAAAATTCTAAAGATGCCACCAAAAAACTGTTAGAATAAGCATACTCTGCAAAGTTGCAGGATATAAGGTCAACATATAAAAAATCAGTTATGTTTTCATACACTAACAATGAGGTATCTGGAGGAGAAATAGAGAAAATAATCCCATTTACAAAAGAATTAAAAACCATAAAATACTTGGAAATAAATGTAACCAAGGAAGTGAAAGATTGGTTTAATGGCAACTGTAAGATTGATGAAAGAAATTGAAGAAGATACAAATAAATGGAAGGATATCCATGTTCATGGGTTGGAAGAATGAATATCATTAAAATATCAATAGTACTCAAATCAATGTGTAGATTTAATGAGATCTCTATCAAGTTCCAATGGCATTTTTTACAGAAATAGAAAAATGTTAAAATTCATATGAAACCACATAGGACCCAAACTGGGCAAAACAATTCTAAGAAAGAACAAAGGTGGAGGTATTTCACCTCCTGATTTCATACTATAGTACAAAGCTATAGTAATGAAAACAGTATGATACTGACAGAAAAACAGATACATAAACCAGTGGAACAGAATCAGAGCCCAGAATAAACCTTTGCATATATTGTCAACTAATATTTGAGAAAGGGGCAAAGAATACTCAACGGGTAAAAGATAATCTCTTAAATAAATGGTGTTGGGGAAACTGGACATTCACATGCAAAAGAATGACCAGATCCCTATCTTAAACCACTTGTAAAAGTTAATTAAAAATAGGTGAAGGACTTAAATTTAAGACCTGAAACCATAAAACTCCTAGTAGACAACACAGAGGGAGGAGCTCCTTTTCATTGATCTTGGCCATGATTTTATGGATATGATACCCAAAGCATAAGCAACAAAACCAAAAGTAAATATGTGAGACTATATCAAACTAAAAATTTTCTGCATAGCAAAAGAAATGATAAAATGAAAAGGAATCTTATGAGATGGGAGAAAATATTTGCAAGCCGCGTGTCTGATAAGGGGTTAATATCCAAGATACATAAGGAACTCATTCAACTCAGTAGCTAAGAAGCAAATAATCCAATTTAAAAGTGGGCAAAGGACCCAAATTTTTCCAAAAAACATAATCAAGTGACCAACTGGTCCTTGGAAAAAATGCTCAACATCACTAATCCTCATGGAAATACAAATCAAAACCACTATATCACCTCACAACTTTTAAAATGGCTATTACCAAAAGACAAGAGATAAGTGTTAGCATGGATGTGGAGACAAGAGTACCTTTTATACATTGTTCGTAGGAATGTATATTGGTACAGTCACTATGGAAAACTCTATGGAGTTTCCTCAAAAAACTAAAAATACAACTACCATATGATCCAGCAATCCCACTTCTGGGTACATATCTGAAGGACATAAAGTCACTATCCCAAAGAGATATCTGCACTTCATTGTTTATCGCAACATTATTTACAATAGCCAAGATTTGGAAATAATCTAAGTATCCATTAATGGGTTATTGGATAAAAAATTATGGTACATTGGGGCACCTCAGTTAAGCCTCTGACTCTTGGTTTCAGCTCAAGTCATGATCTCATGGGTTGTGAGATCGAGGTCCACATCTGGCTCTGCACTCAGCAGGGAGTCTGATTGAAGTTTCTCTCCCTCTGACCCCCCCCCCCACTTGAGCACACAATTGTGCTCTTTTCTACAACAAATCTTTTTAAAAAATTATGGTGTATATATACATACAGTGGGATACTAGCCTTATAAAAGAAGGAGATCCTGTCATTTGCAACAACAAAGATGGAACTTGAAGGTATTATGCTAAGTGATAGAAGCCAGAGAAAGAGAAATACTGTATGTCACTTTTATGTGACATCTCAAAACCCCACAGAAACAAAATAGAAAGGTGGTTTCTAGGAGTGGGGAATAGGGAGTGGGGAAAATAAGTGAAGGTGGTTAAAGGGTATAAACTCTCAGTTTTTGTTTTTGTTTTTTTAAGATTTTATTTATTTATTTGAGAGAGAGAGAGAAAGAGAATGAGCAGAGCAGGGGAGAGAAAGAGAGAAGCAGACTCTCAGCTGAGCAAGAAGCCTGATGTAGGGCTCAATCCCAGGACCCAGAGATCATGACCTGAGCCAAAGGCAGATGCTTAACCTACTGATCCACCCAGGTGTCCCTAAACTTCCAGTTTTAAGATGAATAAATTCTGGGGCTCCTGGGTGGCACAGTCTTTAAGCGTCCAACTCGGTTTCAGCTCAGGTCATGATCTGGAGGCTGGCAGCTGGCTCTAGAGGTCTTAACTGTTGCCTCCCCAGTTAGCAAGATCAGTTCTTTAATCAGCCGGATGAAAATTAGCCCTCAACCATAAAATAACATGAAAAAATTAAATATATTCCTGTGTGATTAAGAAGTAATAGTTTATGAGGCACCTGGGTGGCTCAGTCAGTTAAGCGTCTGCCTTCAGCTCAGATGATGATCTCAGGGTCCTGAGATTGAGCCCTGCAACAGGCTCCCCACTCAATGAGGAATCTGCTTGTCCATCTGCCCCTGCCCCCATGCTCATGCTCTCTCTCTCTCTCTCTCATAAATAAATGAAATCTTAAAAAAAAAAAAAAGTAATAGCTTATGACTGGGATTTTAGGTGATTTCCAAGTGTCATGGAGGTTTGTCCACTTTGTTCAGTTGTAGCTATTTACCTTGCACTGTAGGCAGATGCCAGACTTCTTTGTCAATTAATCTACACATGCATGTATCACTTCTCTGCCTTTTTGCCAAGGACAAATGTAGTATCTATGCATGCATCTATGTATCCGCTATGTTGCTATCTACTGATCTGTGAGTTTATATTTCTATCTATGATTCATCTATGTATCCACCCACCCATCTGGTTGACCTCATTGAGAAGTAGCCTCTGAGATGAGATTAGCATGCAGGACGTTAGGAGGAATTCTCAAGATTTACACCTATAGGAGATGTGATGAAGCAGAACTGAGCAGCAGCAGAAGCTGAATTATGAGGCAGTCCTAGCAAAAGTACCAATTTACTCCACAAGGAGCTCTGAAGCTAAGAAGGTCCTGCAAAGCTATACTGAGTTGTGCAAGGGAGCCAGGTTTTTAAAATCCCAATATCAACTCATTATTGGGTGTAGGTTACCCTTAAGGAGGAGGCATGGCCTTGGGCAAGGCAATCTACCTTACCTTAACTAAAGGCAATTCCAGGAGAGGTCTGAAGTATTCTGCAGTCAGTTGGTCACTTATTTTTAAATTGCTTACATATACTTCTTTCATTTGCATGTTAAATATTTCTAAAGTTAATTTTTGTTTACTTTTAAAATAAGACACATATAGAAGTTTAAATATATTTTCTAAATCATATTTTCTCACGTGCTTCCTACTTTGTAATTTTCCAGATAATTATTTTCACAGTTTATTCTATTTATTTGCTTATACTACTCTTTGATATAAAGATATTTTGAGGTGGTTTACAGAGATGTTTCAAAAACATAAAAATGTAAAAGAAAAAATGAAAGATACCAGGACAAAGAGGAAACTAGAAAGGGAAAAATATGAAAAAAATAGTAAAGCTAATAGATTTATACAAAAAGAAGGTCATAAGATGTTCTACAATTCCAACATATGAGGTGTAAGTTTGATGCTGAGTTTTCAAAAAAAAGAAAATATAATCTATTTACAAGAGCTAATGTCTATGAATTAAAAATACACCCAACATGGGGTGCCTGGGTGGCTCAAATGGTTAAGCATTCAACTTTTGGATTCAGCTCAGACCATGCCATGGGTCATGAGATGGAGCCCCATGTCAGGCTCTGCACTCAGTGGGGAGTCTGCTTGAAGTTTCTCTCCCTCTGCCCCTCCCATCACATGCTCTCGCACTTTCTCTCTCTCTCTCAACTAAGTAAATAAATCTTTAAAAAACAAATATATATATATATACCCAATGTTTATGGAAATTGTAAATTTTTCCTATACTGGAACCTTAGTGAAATTTCACCTTTGCCTCTCCGTATGGTTTATTTTTCAACAAAAAAAAAATCAATACTTATATGCAAAGCCCTACATGTAAAAAGTAGAGAAGGTAAGATTGGAAACTGTCTAATATAACTGAAAAAAATACATAACATAACGGAAGCAGTAGTAATCAATGCAGACTGAAATAACAAAGATGATTCACGTGGCAGGTAGTACTTAAACTAAGCCTTAGTGCATGATTAAGAGAGGTGACAGGCAATGATAGTTTGGAAAGATATTTCAGCCAGAAAATCTACTATGTATAAATATATGGAAATGGAAGAAAAAAGGTAAAGCATATTTGTGAAATTAATTAGATGAGAAAATACCAAGGATGGTATCTTTAATGCAGCTGCTTAGTGTTGGTGAGTACTTAAAATAGGTGCCAAAATATGGGCAAAAAGGATCAGCTGACAGTATTGTTTAAACATGCAATTGGTAGGTCTAAACATTTTATTTAAATTTATTTTCAAGGCAATATGCAATATTTCAAAATGTACTAGAAAACTAATTTTGTCTTCAGTATTATGAAAACAGTACTATTTTAAAATGTTTACCATAATTTGGAAGGAAAAGAATTAGTAGTTATATGGTTATGTCAGCTTGGCAGTACGGTTTTTTTTTTTTTTTTTTTTTTAAGATTTTATTTATTTAGTTGAGAGAGAGAGAATGAGAGACAGAGAGCATGAGAGGGAGGAGGGTCAGAGGGAGAAGCAGACTCCCCGCCGAGCAGGGAGCCCGATGCGGGACTCGATCCCGGGACTCCAGGATCATGACCTGAGCCGAAGGCAGTCGCTTAACCGACTGAGCCACCCAGGCGCCCCTTGGCAGTACGGTTTTACAGGTGCAGAAAAAAGGAAAACTTTTTTCTAGAATCCAGACACGTTGCTTTATAAAAATGATTTGAGTTCTGGCCCAGCTTATAACAAGCTTAGAAGTTGCCACTCCATCCTAACAACAAGTAATAAGCTCAACAAACTGAAAAATTAACAACTCTTCTTATATCCGTCAGAGAAGTAAGGTCACAGGGCAAACGGCTGCCCTCAAAATTGCAGAGATAACAGATAAACCCAGAGAATCAAACTTACCGGATCGGAAACCCGGGAGCAGACATCTCTGTGGGAGCCAGTGCTAAGGTAGGAAATCTTGAACTGTAATTGAATAATTGCTGGAGGCTAAGTGTAGACAAGCTTGAAAGATACAATCTCCAGGGTACATACACAGTCATTCGGGAGACCCCCACCCTTCTGTGAGTTTTACCTCCTGAAATTCTAACAAGTTATTACAGTAAATATCAGAGAAAAAAGGTCCCTTTGTGCATTCGGCAAGAGGAGGGGAAAAGGAACCATCTTGAAATATGCCAGAACACTCTGTATTTCTTAGTAAGGTCTGCCTACAGGTGAAACTATTTAACCAGAATCCAACTCACCTGCAGGAAAACAAATACCCACCCCCTAGCTAACTCTCTTTTTCCATGTGGGAGAAGGGAAATATCCAACTCCAGCCCACTCTAGCCATCCTGCCCAACATAAAAAGGAGGTGAGGGACTAAGAAGCATGAATGAAGTTCATAGTTAAGAAGTATATGTCCACTGGGCGCCTGTGTGGCTCAGTCAGTTAAGCGTCTGCCTTCGGCTCAGGTCATGATCCCAGGGTCCTGGGATCGAGTCCCGCTTTGGGCTCCCTGCTCTGTGGGGAGCCTGTTTCTCTCTTTCCTCCCCACTTGTGCTCTCTCTCTATCTCTGTCTCTCTCTCTCAAATAAATAAAATCTAAAAAAAAAAAAAAGTACATGTCCACTGAAAGCCTGAGACTTAATCATAGGACTATAGAACACTTTTACTGGCCATACACCTTACCACCACTTTTCTAAAGACCCATTTAGAGAAGTTCCTTTTACCCAGTACACCATGCCTACCATCAACAAAATAACACTCGGCATATTAGTAGGCAAAAAATGCACAGTTTGGAGAGACATAGCAAGCACCAGACCAGACACAGATATGGCATAAAGGTTGGAATTTGCCGAAAAAACAATTTAAAACAACTATGATTAATATGCTAAGAGCTCTAATAGGTAAAGTAGACAACATAAAAAATATGTGGGCAATGTAAGCAGAGAGATGAAAATTCTAAGAAAAAAACAAAAAGAAATGCTAGAGATCAAAACACCATAACAAAAATTTTAAAAATGCCTTTTTGGGTCTATTAATAACTGGTCATAGCTGAGAAAGAATTTCTGGGTTTGACGATATCTGAAAAGCAAACATAAGAAAGACTGACAAACAGAGCAGAATATCCAATAACTGTGGAACAACTACAAAAGGTAAAACATGCATAATGGAAATACCAAAAGGATGAGAAAGAAAGGAACAGAAGAAATATTTGAAATAATAATAACTGAAAATCTCCCCTAATTAATGTCAGATACCAATTCACAAACCCAGAAAACTCAGAGAATATCAAGCAGGATAAATGTCCAGAAAAAAAAAAAAAAAGAATAGAGAGCCCAGAAATGGACCCACATAAATAAACTGACCTTTGATAAAAGAGTAAAGGCAATACGCTAAGAAAAGATAGTCTCTTCAACAAAATGGTGCTGTAGCCACTCGACGTTCACATGCAAAAAAATGAATATAGTCACAGATCATACATCCTTCCTAAGAGTTAGTACAAAATGGATCACAGGGCTAAATATAAATGGCAGAACTATAAATCTTCCAGATGATAACATAAGAGAAAACCTAGATGAATTTGGGTTTGCTGGTGACTTTTAGATACAATATTAAAAGCACAATTTATGAAAGAAAGAATTGATAAGCTGGAATTTATTAAAATTAAAAATAACTGCCTTTTAAAAGTCACTGTCAAGAGAATGAAACGACAAGCCCGAGCCTGGGAGATAATATTGCAAAAGACATATCTGAACAATGACTGTCATCCAAAACATAAAAAGAACTGTTAAAATTCAAAAGTAAAAAACACAATCTGATTTAAAAATGGGTGAAAGATCTAAAGACGCCTTACGAAAGAAGATATACAAATGCAAATAAGCATACAAAAGTATGCACCATAGCATATGTCATCAGGGAAATTCAAAATATAACAGCAAGGAGATACCACTGCATATCTATTAGAATGGTCAAAATCCAGAACACTACAACACCAAATGCAGTTGGTGATGTAGAGCAACAGGACCTCTCGGTCATTTGGGACAGCAGTTGTACCTACGTACTTCGATGAACAAACGGAATTTGTAATTAAAGTGGTATAACCACTCGAAAAGACAGTTTGGCATTTCTTACAAAATTAAACATACACTCACCATAAAATTCAGTAATAATATGCCTTGATATTTAATCAAAGGTGTTGAGAACTTATGTTCACACAAAAACATGATTCTTACAGCAATTTTATTCATATTTGCCAAAATTGAAAGCAACCAAGAATTTTTTCAGTACATCAATGGATAAATTAATTATGGTACATCCAGACAACACAATATTATTTAGCATTAAAAGAAAGCCAAATCTATCAAGTCACAAAAAGACATGGAAAAATACGCGTGTTAGTAAATGAAGGAAGCTGATCTGATTAAGACTACAAACTTTATGAATCCAACTATATGATATTCTGGAAAAGGCAAACTACGGGAACAGTAAAAATATCAGGGGTTAGGGACAGGGAGGGGCGAATAGGCAGAGCATAGAGGATTTTTAGGGCAATGAAACTACTCTGTGTGATACTATAATGGTGAATGCATGTCATCATCCATTTGCCCAAACCCTTAAAATGTATAACACCAAGAATAAACTGTAATGTAATCTATGAACATTGACTGATAATGATATGTCAATGTGAGTTCATCATTGTAACAAATGTACCATCCTGGTAGGGGATAATGATAATTGGGAAGGTCATGCATGTGTGAGGACAAGAGGTTTTGTGAAATCTCTGGACCTTGGGGGTGCCTGGGTGCCTCAGACTCTTGATTTCGGCTCAGGTCATCATCTCAGGGTCATGGGATCAAGCCATGCATAGGGCTCTGCACTCAGTGTAAGTCAGCTTGTCCCTCTCACTCTGCTCTCCCCTTCCCCCACTCACATGCATGCTCTCTATCTCTAAAATAAATAAATAAAATCATTAAAAAAAAAGAAATCTCTCTACCTTATGGTTATTTTTGCTGTGAATCTAAAACTGCTCTAATAAATAAAGTCTATAGTTTTAACCAATTTTGTAATTTTAATGCAGATTAAAAATTAATTCATAAATCTTTAAAGTTCACTATAAAAGTTTTTGCCTTAATCTTCTTGCATAATCTACTATTAATTATTTAAATGTTATTGAAATTTATTTCAAAGTATATCAAAAATAGACAGGTATTTTAAAAAATACTGATTAGCTGGTCAAAAAATGTTATGAACAAAATAAAACTATTTTGTGTTGAAGTTTCAATCATGATGCAAAGTAAGTTTATAAAAATATATGTAGGGCGCCTGGGTGGCTCGGTTGGTTAAGCGACTGCCTTTGGCTCAGGTCATGATCCTGGAGTCCAGGGATCGAGTCCCACATCGGGCTCCCTGCTCAGTGGGGGGTCTGCTCCTCCCTCTGACCCTCTCCCCTCTCGTGCTCTCTGTCTCTCATTCTCTCTCTCAAATAAATAAATAAAATCTTTTAAAAAAATATATACGTAAATACATGAAATATTGTTCCTGTAGGAAAATAAAGTTATAAAAAGTTTAAAGATTGAGTTAATAAAAGTAAACAAAAAGTTAAAATTGAGTTATTGAAACTTTACAAGTTCTAGATAAACTGAAAGCCTGAAAAACAATAAGAAATTTTAATGAAATATATTTTCTACCAAAAAATATTAAAGTGAGATATTACAATGCTGAGGAAGATATGACTAAACAAAGGAAATTATATATATGAATAAACCTGGATACTGAGCCCAATACTTACTATCTTACAGGAGAGCAAATATACAGGTAATGGTGTCCCTTTCAACAGTGTTGACTACGAAAAGATTTATATTATCCTACAATAAAGTAGTATGCTGTGAAATATGCATCTATTTTTCTTTTTCGATCTTGAATATAATGTGCATCACTTTGGGACCAATTTGATATCTCTACTGTTTCTAAAACAAATAATCATGCCCTTAAATCTAAACCCCAAATTCTTTAAGTATATGTATATATATTTCATAATGGGTTTCTTGTAGATATGATGGGTATTTCCCACTGCAAATGCCTAGTGAAACTTCTTAAAATTTCTGTTTAGATATCACTCTCAGTGAAATAGCCTGTCTTGGAATCTGCTAAAATCTTCATTTTTTTTTTCCTTTGCAGTCCTTCACTTACAATGTTCTGCTCTTGTATTCCTGTGACCTCTCAGCCCTGCTTGTTCAAGCACCCCTTTCCTGGCACTTATGCCAAGACCCAGGTTCTGGAAAGTGACTGTCCCTGCCAAAGACAGCCCTCTGAAATTACAGTCCCTATCTCTTTGTCACTGCTTCTCTCCCAAGGAAATACCCATGCCTGGAATTCTGCTAAATATATTTTTCCTTCTTGTTAAGTTTATGATAGCCCTGATTTCTGTCAGGGCTACCACTGTCTGATTTCTAATATAACATTCAAAAAAGTATTAATTATATTAGATGACTGAACGAATGTGTTCATTGAATTATCAGATGAACGAACACTTGGCATTCTTCTCTCTGAAGTTAAATGTCTACCTATAGAAAACTATCATTTGTGGAGAATATAATATGTCGATTAACTTACGTTATCTGAATGAGTTTCACACTAAAAGTAGACATTTTTCCAAAAATTAGAATAAAACATTATATACCAAATCCATGATGCTTACAGTTTTAAACTCATGCCTTTTATAAAAACATAAAATTCACATTCTCTCCAATATTTTTATTATAAAAATGTGGGACTTTTGTTTTTCTAACAAATCATATCCTAATATTTGCATACCTCTTCTTCATTGGCCCCTCCTATATTCTAACAAATCTCCCTGGTTGGACATGGCCTCCAGAAAAGAACCTAAAATTCTATTTAACTTAATCCCATATTGCATGTTATAATGCCCAAAGCACTTTTTTGTTGCACAAAGCAGTTTTTTTTTTTTTTAAAGATTTTATTTATTTATTTGAGAGAGAGAATGAGATAGAGAGAGCATGAGAGGCGGAGGGTCAGAGGGAGAAGCAGACTCCCTGCCGAGCAGGGAGCCCGATGCGGGACTCGATCCAGGGACTCCAGGATCATGACCTGAGCCGAAGGCAGTCGCTTAACCAACTGAGCCACCCAGGCGCCCGCACAAAGCAGTTTTATATACAAATATATTATTTCATTTGTTCTGGAGCAATAAAGAGTGTCTACAAGGGGTTAAATGATACTTGCTTAAGGTGACAAAAGGCAGAGTGTTGTCAAGATTCTGATTCCTAAAGCTGTATACTTCCCATCCTACTTTTGTGGGTTTTTTTTAAATGTTTTCAAAAAAAATTCTGTCCTTTTCAGTACATTATACAAAACATCAATTATAGTAAGGTACCAAAAAATACCTCCGGCTTCTTCTATATTTTTTCAGTTAAATTTTGGAGAAGGCAGAATTTCCAAAAATTTTAATGATAGTTGTCCACACTGATGTGTCATGCCACTAATTTATCTGTTAATATGTTAAATGTTAATATGTTAAATATTGTTGATTGTTTTTGTAGATTTTTTTATCTAAAAAGATAAAATAATTTATAAATAATTTTGTTTGTCAAATTTTCCTATACCCTCATATTCTCAATTTTATATCATGTTTTGGCAGGCTAAAAAATCATTTAATTTAAACTAAAAAGTTATCTTTTCAAACAATAATGCAGTATACAATGATATCAGCATTTACATTTGAACACACATCTCAGCTTGCTGTTCAAATCCAGTGTCATTAAATTCATGTACCACTGAAAGTTCAAAGAATTGAGTTACTAACTAGGTATTTCCCCCTTGATAACTGTTATTTTTTATTTATTTATTTATTTTTACTATCCTACTTTGCTGTAGGACACCTGGTCTGATGATGCCAACAATTAAAATGTTTGAAAACATTTTAACAGGTCTTTTTCAACGTGCTATAGAATACGTACTATAGAATAAGGGAAAACTGGAACATTAAAGTAAATACAATTCTCAAAATGTACGATTCCAGATGTTTACATTGACATTTTTCTTTGCTTTTTTTTTTTTTTTTCAGAAGAAAATGTGAATTTTGAAAGAAACAAGTTTCAAGAGCAGTACTTCTCAACGCTCACATTAACAGGAAGGGTACTTATAGTGGCCGCAGGCTATTTTAGCTACTGTCAAAATCCTTGCCATTACTGTATTTTGTTTCCCATCGTTTGACATGTAAGGATAATAGTTCCAAATGCACTCCTACTTTTTAATGAAGACATACTTACATTTCTATTTCATAAAAACGCTAGGAATGATTTTAATTTATCTTCCACCATTACACCTATTTTACTAGATTTTTAGATTTCTCATAGTTCACAAATGTCATGCCCTGATCTAACTTCTTACAGGATATAATATTGAAGTTGTCATCAGAGCACACCTCAACCTATTTGCCAAACAAAGAATAGGATCAACTTTGCTATTTTAAAATTTTCTCAAAATTTTCTCAACAATTTCTAGTGTATATTTGTTTAAAAGGGTCAGAGAAGCTCACTTGAGCTATTCCAGTATATGATTCTCTTAAACAAAATAATACATTTGGTGAAAGACATTAAAAATTACAACACCGAATAGATTCCTAATCCTCTCTCGTAGCTGTAAAGTAAGGATTATATATGTGTATTGCCCAGATGCAGAAATCTTCTGATAAAATCTGTGGAGGACCTTGTATTTCTAAAGCTTATACTCAGTCTCTACTTGTTCTTGTGGCTTACATCGTCACTGTGCTAATCCTTCTGTTTCCTAGTGGCTGCCCCCATAGCAAAGGAACCAAGTGCACAGATTGGGTTTCCCCCAGAGACACACACAAGCCAATAATCCTGCCAACATTTGCTCCTATATCAAAGGCCAAGCCAGCACTCTAGCCAGGTGACCACCCACATTTTCCTGCTCTACTTTCACAGTGAGGTAAATGCACACACGTTTCCAGTGGCAGGAATTCAGGTAGCCATTGTGAGAGGTGCGGTGTCCGGAGAGGCACAGGCAATAATAATGTCACCATAATGGTAAGACGCTCTAGTAAAATCCAGTAAAATCAAATTACTTTCTACCAGATTGTAAGACAAAAACAGTCTTGGGTAATAGGATTGGGGATGGAACTTTTCCCATTGCCTAAATCATCAAAACCGTGCTCAAAGAGATATAAACTACTCCACTTTCTAATAAAAACCACAAACAGTTGAGAGCAAACAATTCCTTTAGGGTTTACTAAAAGGGAGCATAACCAGCTATGTTATTACCAGGAAGCTCCTCATTTTACGCTGGGAATTGTCAGGAGGAATGTGTGTGCCAGGTGGCTATTCCTTGGGATTGCCATGTTCATGCTCACCTATATCTAAGCCAAATGAGAAGTTATCTAAAATGTCAGATAACTTGTAGAGATAAAAGGGGCCTGACAGACAAAATGGCTGACTTTTCATTCCTTCATTAAACATGTCCAAATATGCTGACCTGCCCTGAGCAGGGGACAAAAAAAAAAAAAAAATGGCTGTGAGACCAGCCTAGAGGAAACAAGAGAATTGACATGTTTACTAATGTAGACTACAAGAACAAAAACTCCATCTCACCTCCTATTAACCAAAACCCTTTCTGCAGCCTTGCAGGAGAGTATTCTGTATTTACTGATATTTCTGTATTAGTCAGGGCTCACCAGAGAAAGAGAATTAATTGTGTGTATCTATCTCTATCTCTATCTCCATCTGCATCTCTATCTTTCATCTATCCATCTATAGAGAGGGATTTTAAGGGTTTGGCTCACATGATTTTGCATGCTGGCATATCCAAAGTCTGCAAGATAGGCAGCCTGGCTGGAGACCCAGGCAAGAGCTGATGCTGCAGTTGAAGTCCAAAGGCTATTGATGCAAAACGGGGGAGAAGTCTTTTACTCTTTTCAGGCCTTTAACTGATTGGAAGAGGCCTACTACTCACATTATGGAGAGCAATCTGCTTTATTAGAAGCCCACCAATTTAAATGTGAATTCTGTCTAAAAACATCCTGACAAAAACATCCAGAATAATGTTTGACCACATATCTGGGCACTGTGGTTCAGCCAAGTTGACCACACAAAATTAACCGTCAGATATTTTACCATGATAATAAATTATATGGCTAATGTCCTCACTGGGATATGAGGAGGACGAGACAGTGGCATCCATTGTGTTCACTCCATATAACCGTCTGAGTTTCCTGCCAGTCAAAGGAAATTAGAAGTGCATTTGAGCCACTTTGTTGGCAACTTCATGAGTTGTCCCACTGTGTAAAAAAACCACTGCAATGAGCCCAGTGGTTACCAAGGATGCCTGTGCTAGATCTCCGAAATCCGGGCACTGTGCAGTGGGGAGGACTCCATAAGAACTGATAATGTGCTCCAGATCATTTCACACTAACCACAGAGAAAACCTGTGGTGTCCAGAAAGGCTGTCACAATCAAGCAAGAAAGAAATCTACAGCTGAACCTGTTAATAAAGAAGTATATATCTTTCCCTCTCCCATCAGTTCACCCCAATACACTGTAGAACACAGACGTCAGAAGACATAGGGTGAGGAGGTATGTTGAGGACAGTGATGCCTTTCTCTTTTACCTCTAAATGTGGAAGGCAGAGGGATGATATTTTCAGATGGTAGAGAAGGGAAAAAATGTTGAAATGAAGATGAACTTGAAGACTAAAACCACACAGACTTGTCCTAATTGAAAGTGACAGGAAGTTCTGAAATCCACCCTATATGTATATAGGGTGGATTTTATATTATATATTTTATATTATATATATATTTTGTTAACAAATGTTTTGCAGAATATGGTTGCAACAATGATGGTAATAAATAAATAAACAAACAAACAAACAAATAAATAAATAAATAAAACATCATGTTTATAACATTAATTTGGACCACTTAATAAACTATTACACTTATAAGTCAATAGGCAGTGCTATGTTATCTATCTGTGGTAGCTAAAGCTCCCCACTCCACTACAGGAGGCATTCCCATTCCCATTATTTTGGTGGCAGCAATCTGTCTCTTTGGACAATTTCTCTGTTACTCCATATGGTCCTGCTGAGACAATCAATCATGGTGCCCCCTCATCTCAGCAACAAGCCTGGACATTTGACCCAATTGGGTCAATCATAGTCCCACTGTATCCTATGTAGCAAATGGCCAAGAAAGAGACACCAGACCTGAACCTGAGCAATTAGAATCCTATCCTGAATTTTTATGAATTGATTTTGGAAAGTTTATCAGGCAGGATCCAGTCCTACCATGCCAGTTATTGAAAAGGAGCATTTCATCTAAAAATAGTTTTAACTAAGTAAAAATATATGGTAAAATGAAAATGATAACTCTAAGGTATCACAGAGTAAGAGAAAACAGAGAAAGCAGCTACACCCTTAGAGCCAATGGAACAAAAGAGACTGGAATTATTAAAACAGAAACTTAGAGGAAGAGCCCCAAGAGTTGAAATTTGGGCTACTGAAAAGGAGGCATTGCTACACTGGTGTCTCTGAGTTTGGAAGGATGTCCCTTGGGTCTGAGATGGGGTCTCTCAGATGGCATACTAGCAGATGGTGTTGGTGTCTCTGAGGGATGGGTGATGAAGACTGGGTTTGCAAGTGTTGGGAAAACTGCACACTGGATTCAGCGGCTGCAATGGGAAAGCCCTGCTCTTGCTGGAAAGTGTTGATGGGGGGGTGCTTACGGAACAGAAAGCTGTCCAGAAGCTCATAGAGAACAAACAGAAAAGAGTAAGTCCCTCTTGATTTTTATGTCCCTGCTGCATCTCTCTAGTGCCCATGATTGGCAGAGCCAGCTGATAGAGCAAAAATGTGGCTTCCCAATCTCAGCCCCAGAATCACAAAGCAGAAATCAGAAAGGTAAGGTCGGAACTGCTGAGAGACAAGAACTGAACAATTGGTATAGAAATATAGTTCTTTCTTCTAAATTATGTGGTGAGATGAATTAGAGAGTTTATCAAAAAGATTCTCAGCAAGTCTCAACTGGCCATCTCAAGGGAGGGGCATGTACATTTCCTCATCTCAGTTCCAGAGGCTCTCCTTGACCAGTAAGTTCCCATTGTTAAATGCTCAATAGAAGTTTCCTGCCTCCCTTTCCTTATAAATATACAGAGTAATTCAGGAGGCTGGAATCCTTCTGCTGGAGTCCATCTTATTCTCAAATATGCTTGACCTAAATGCATTTCTCTGTAGGGATAATGAGAGCTCAGGAAATTGGGTATACTCTCTCTCTATTTTTTTCAATTAATCCATTTTACATTTATAACACATGACATTAGCCAAGTAAACATCAGTGTCATCTCTATAGGACAGTTTAAAAATTGTAAAGATATACACCGAGGACCTTGGGAGTCGTGCCCTGCCACATTAAGAAAGTTTGTCTACAATAGGAGTCTGAGAGGAAAAAAAAAAAACAAAACAAAAAACAGAGAGGTGTTATGGACTGAATGTTCATTTCGCTCCCCTCAAATTCATATGTTGAAGCTCTAATCCCAAATGTAAGAGTATTAAGAGGTAGGGCCTTTGGGAGTTAACTAGATTTTGAGGGAATCATGAGGGTAGAGCCCCATTGGTGAGATCAGTGCCCTTATAAGATAGGAAGGAACATCAAAGCTTCTGTCTCCTCCATGTGAGGATACAGCAAAAACAGAGCCATCTGCAATCCAGAAAAAGGGCCCTCACCAGGAACCAAATCAGGCACCACCTTGATATCGGATTCCCTAGTCTCCAAAACTGTTAGAAATAAATGCTGTTGTTTAAGTCATGCAGTCTTTGGTATTTTCTTACAGCAGCTCAAGCTAAGTCAAGATACAAGAAATAATGGTATAGAGGCAGATTCTTTTTTTTTTTAAATTTTATTTATTTATTTGACAGAGAGAGACACAGCGAGAGAGGGAACACAAGCAGGGGGAGTGGGAGAGGGAGAAGCAGGCTTCCCGCCGAGCAGGGAGCCCGATGTGGGGCTCGATCCCAGGACCCTGGGATCATGACCCGAGCCGAAGGCAGACGCTTAACGACTGAGCCACCCAGGCGCCCCCTAGAGGCAGATTCTTAAAAATATCATTTGACCATTGTCTCTACCCGTGCATAAAATATGACTTGCATTGAATTCCCCTATATTATTGAGCCCATACATACCTTTCTTGCCTAAACTAATGTCAATGAATTTCTACAAATAGTCTTCACTGCATGGGTTTGAAGCTGAGGACATTAAAATTACTTGTTTTTAAGCGGAGGTAGTTCCAAATAAAATAATAATGTAATCTGTGAGATAGTTCACTGAAAAAAAAAAAAATGATGATCCTTAAAAACTCTTTCTCCAAAACATGGCTTATTGGACAATAAATGAAGAACACGTACACAATAGTCATTAAAACCATGTTTCTGAAACAGTCCTAAGTAGTAGTAGACTTAATTACTGGATTTAAAACAAACAATTAGCAGCAAACCACTTCAAACTGATCCAACATTTAGAACAGTCCTCTCCATAGATATATTGCCATGGAATAGGACTAACTTTAAAGAATCAAGGTTTATGTTAAAAGGTAAAACTGCAAGCCTTTGATTCCATTTAATTCCTGAATTGTCACCAGGTCAATCGCACTCAAGGAGTTGGAACACTTGTTTGGAAAGAATACAAAGTCTTGGCCAAACAGAACTAGGTAGCAAGGCTTCAAAATCCCACATTCAATTTCCAGCTTTTCAGAGAACAGTCTAACATTCCCCCTGGAAGTAATACAAATCATGTACTGTCATCTAGTGCCCAGGTAGACCTTGCAAAATCAGGCTCATGCTATTGCTCAACTAATTGTAAATGGCATCCTAAAGTTACCAAGATATCGGTTGGGGCTGCCTTTTCTCTCTTCAGGTAATAGCTAGCCTCTTTTCTCTTCAGTCAAACTCCCGGAAATATAACAAATCTAGATCAACCCAACAATCTACATTGTAACTGCAGACAAGCATCTGAGAAAAATATATACACATAAACTGTTGCCAATTGTTACCAACATCCTCAATCTCAACCATGCTCTAAAAACCACATAGAAAATTTAAATTTTTCTATAATAATTTTGCTTTCCCAGTGTCCACAATTACTACTTCACATTCCAAGACCCTCAAATTTCCAGTGTCTCAATTGCTGCCAGCTTTTGGCTCTGCCTTTTACTTTAGAGAAATTAAAAGCCAAAAGACAAGGACCTTTAAATCTTGCCAAAACCAAATACAGTTTTCTCCCACTATCTGAAAGTAGACTGTTCATATGAAAACTTTCCTAACTGGAAATGACATAAGGTAGAGTGTCTCCCTTCCCCACCCCCCGGTTTCTGAAAGTTTGTGTTATACCACTTAACTTTCGTGAAAGACTTAAAATAATACCCATTTTCTCTAACTGAAAGAAATCAGAAGAGGCTTTTTGCCTTTATGAAAAGTACCACTACCATACTAATGTAGGCCTTCTGTAAAATGAAGTGGCATAACTTTGAGAAAGTGGGGGCAAACTGTGCACACCAATTTAATTGCACCTATCACTATCTTCTCTTTTTTCCACTCCCATCATAACGATGAAATCATCTTTTGCCTAAGGAAGAAGTATAACTTCCACTATTTGCAGACATGATACCCTATATAGAAAAGCTGAAAGACTCCACCAAAAAACTACTAGAACTAATAAACAAATTCAGTCAAGTTGCAGGATACAAAATCAATGTACAGAAATCAGTTTCATTTCTACATACCAATAATGAAGCAGCAGAAAGAGAAATTAATGACTCAATCTCATTTACAATTGCACTAAAAACCATAAGATACCTAGGAATAAACCTAATCAAAGAGGTAAAAGATCTGTATTCTGAAAACTATAAAACCCTTATGAAAGGAATTGAAGATGACACAAGGAAATGGAAAAGCATTCCATGCTCATGGATTGGAAGAACAAATATTGATAAAATGTCTATATTACCCAAAGCAATCTACAGATTTAATGCAATCCCTATCAAAATACCAACAGCATTTTTCACAGAGCTAGAACAAACCAACCTAAAACTCATATGAAACCACAAAAGACCCTGAAAAGCCAAAGCAACCTTGAAAAAAGAAAAGCAAAGCTGGAGGCATCACAATTCTGGACTTGAAGTTATATTACAAAGCTATAGTAATCTAAACAGTATGGTACTGGCACAAAAATAGACACTTAGATCAATAGAATAGAAATCCCAGAAAGGAACCCCCAATTATACGGTCAATTAATCTTTGACAAAGGAGGAAAGAATATCCAATGGGAAAAAAACAGTCTCTTCAACAAGTGGTGTTGGGAAAACTGGACAGCAACATGCAAACAAATGAAACTGGACCACTGTCTTACACTACACACACACACAAAATTCAAATAGATGGAAGACCTAAATGTGAGGCAGGAATCCATCAAAATCCTAAAGGAGAGCACAGGCAGTAACCTCTTGAGCATAGACTATAGCAACTTTTCTCTAGATATATCTCCTGAGGCAAGGGAAACAAAAGCAAAAATAAACTATAGGGACTACCTCAAAATAAAAAGCTTCTGCACAGTGAACAATCAACAAAGCTAAAAGGCAACCTAGGGAATGGGAGAAGATATCTGCAAATGACATCTCCAATAAGGAGTTAATATCTAAAATATATAAAGAACTTATAAAACTCAACACCCAAAAATGAATAATCCAATTAAAAATGGGCAAAAGACACGAATAGGCATTTTTCCAAAGATATACAATACATGTGGCCAACAGACATCACTTATCTTCAGGGAAATGCAAATCAAAACTACAATGAACTATCACCTCACACCTGTCAGAATGGCTAAAATCAAAAACACAAGACACAATACATGTTGGTGAAAAATGGGACCCCTCTTGCACTGTTGGTGGGAATGCAAACTGGTACAGCCACTGTGGCAAACAGTATGGAGGTTCTTCAGAAAGTTGAAAAATAGAACTACTCTAAGATTCAGCAATCATACTACTAGGTATTTACCCAAAGAATAGAAAAATACTAATTCAAAGGGATACATGCACCCTGATATCTATAGCAGCATTATCTACAATAGCTAAATTATGGAAACAACCCAAGTACCAATCAATGGATAAATGGATAAAGAAGTATATATATATATATATACATATACACAATGGAATATTTCTCAGCAATAAGCGAGAATAACATCTTGCTATTTGCAAAGACATGGATGGAGCTAGAGAATATTAGGCTAAGTGAAGTCAGTCAGAGAAAGACAAATATCATATGATTTCCCTCATATGTGGACTTTAAGAAACAAAACAAAGGAGGGGCACCTAGGTGGCTCAGTCTGTTAAGCATCTGCCTTCAGCCTAGGTCATGATCTCAGGGTCCTGGGATGGAGCCCCATGCTGGGCTCCCGGCTCAGCAGGGACTCTGCTTCTCCCTTTCCCTCTGCCCCTACCCACCCCTCTCGTGCTTGCTCTCTCTCTCTTAAGTAAATAAAATATTTTTTTTAAGATTTTATTTATTTGCAAGAGAGAGAATGAGAGACAGAGAACATGAGAGGGAGGAGGTTCAGAGGGAGAAGCACAGGGAGCTCGATGTGGGACTCGATCCCGGGACTCCAGGATCATGACCTGAGCCGAAGGCAGTTGCTTAACCAACTGAGCCACCCAGGCGCCCCGTAAATAAAATATTAAAAAAAAAAAAGAAACAAAACAAATCAGTAAAGGGGAAAAAAGAGAGAGAGAAGGGCAAATCAAGAAACAGACGCAACTACAGAGAACAAACTGATGGTTACTAGAGGAAAGTTGGGTAGGGGGGATGGGTTAGGTGATGAGGTTTAAGGAGGGCACTTGTTGTGATGCACACCGGATGATGTATGGATATATTGAATAACTATATTGTATACCTGAAACTAATATTAAGCTATATGTTGACTAACTGGAATTTAAATAAAAACTTAAAAAATTAAAAAAAATTAAAAGTCTTCAAATGAAAGTCTAAAAAAAAGATTCTTATCGTTTTTAACATTTTGTAATGGAGCAAACAGGACTGTATTCAAGTCCCTTACTGTTGAACACAAACAAATAATTTCACTGCTGCAGGCACCTCGAAGGACTTTCCAAGTAACTTATTTAGTAAACAGCAAATACAACAACAACAACAACAACAAAAAAGAAGAAGAAGAAGAAGAAATTATCTCTTGCCTAACAAAATCTGTCTGTGGATCAGTACTAAAATACAAAGTTCTTACCCTCTTCTCACAAGGTTAAACAAACCACAAACTCACAATAATATCAAAAGGGCAAAATACCTCAAAAGTCACAACCTTCCTCAATTATGGTCGCATTTCCCTACTCCATTTATTCTGAAGACAAACGTCTAAAATAGAATTCTCTACACAGATTTTGTGTAATCTTTTACCAGCCATTTAATCAATTTCCCTATGTTTCAAATTGTTTTTCTCAGAAATAAAACTTTAATGTCAAAATGGAAAGGCGCTTGTATATTTCTCCCCATCTCATTCTTTTTCCACTCTCCTCAGAAGCATCCATTATCCTGACATTTTTGTGAATCATTTCTGTCCATGTATTTTATATTTGCACTGCAAACACACCATACACACACAAACACAGGGTTTTTTACACTTTATTAAAATTTTATCTATTGTATATTTTTATACAAAGTTTATACAACTTGATTGAATTCTCACAACTTTTTTTTGAAGTTCATGCATGTTGGGGAGTCCCAGGACTGTTTACATTCAGATTACACGGACTCCTTCCATATTCTCAACCAGCAGCTTGCTTTTAAATCCTACATTTATTCTGGTAATTCAAAAATTTACATTTATATTTCTGACACTTCCCTGAACTCCTCATTGATATATACAATTGCCTACTTGACATCTCTCTTTGAATGTGCAATAAGCTCTTCAAGCTTAAGTTCAATTTTGAATTTTTAATGAGTTTTCAAATTTAATCTACCCTCAGTATTTCCTATCTTTGTAAATGGTAATTCCATTCTTCCATTTATTCTGGTCAAAACCATACAAGCAGAGTGGTAGTTTTCCTTATGTATTTTATTTTAATTAACTATATGCTCATTTTTAGTAGTGGTTGTCCTCCACACAAGTCTCCCTGGTCCCAGGACGTATCCTTCTATCTTCTATTATTGTCCAGCTGCAAGTCTTTTAGTCAACAAAGTCATCTTTTTAAAATATGTTTGATCATGTAACTTCTCTGCTCTCTGCCACAACATCTGGCCCCTGCCCCTTCTGCCTATCTTGTGCCATTCTCCACACTCCTTTTCCAATCATTTTCTAGACTCAGGGACTTCACACAGATTTCCAGAGTGACATAACTGTTTTTCCCTGCACTCTCACCAATTCCTTATCCTTATAGACCTTCATATCTCAGCTTCAATACTACTTCCAAAGAAAGGTCTCCTTTGCTTCCTTATGCTCAGTCAGGATCCCTGTTTCACTTTCTCAAAGCACCCTGTAATTGCTCCTTATATAACTTTTAATATTTTGGAAGTTCTATATATATACACACAAGTACATAAACTTCAGTTAATCATAGTTTTTGGTTCATGACACACTTGAAAATTTGGTCTATAACTGTCTTGTATGTATGTACCTATTTATAATGCAAAAAATACTCATGAATCCACTACCCAACACTACAGCAAATCCTTCGTTTCTTTTTAGAATAAGTCCTTTTATATTACCTTAAGTCTATTTGTAAATTGCTACCCCAATTTTCCCTAAATTGCCCTGTGGAGACAACTATTTCTAAATCATGTTTATCATTCTTATGTTTTTTTTTTTAACTTCTACTTTTATTTTTAGTTTTCTTGGTTTAGTTTTAACTTGATTTTTCTTTTATTCTTCAATGTAATGCTGTTAAAATGTACCTATACTATATTTTGTACCTATAGTTTATTAGCTTTAAATTCTGGATAATATTTTATTGGGCAAACATTTCACAATTCATTTGTGCCCTTTACTTTAGGTAAGTGTTTGGGTTGTTTCCAGTTTTTTGTCTTTGCCAGCAAAGATACTATGGTAATTACCTATGTATATTTTCTAGTCCACAAGTGTGTTAGGCAGAATTTTGATTTCCGTGAACTCTGCCCATTTGGTGATACTCTCATAAGTATGTTATATTACTTGGCAAAAGGGCTTTGCAGATGTAATTCAGGCTACTAATCAGCTGGAACTTAAGTTAGGAAGAATATCCTGCATTATGCGGATGGGCTCACATGCACCCTTCAAAGTAGAGCTCTTTCTCTGCTGGTAGCAGAAGAAGTCAGAGATTTGAGGCACAAGCAGGATTCAATGTGTTGTTGCTGGTTTGAAGATGAAATGGCAAAAAAATTGGGACTTTAGTCATACAACTCCAAGTAACTGAATTCTGTTAACAATCTGAAAAAGTTTAGAAATGGGATCTTAACCAGAGCTTCCAGATCAAAGCTCAGCAGAGCTGATAATGTGATTATGGTCTCAACCTGCCCAGTTGAGTCACATAGTGACTAGACCTCTGTTCCACAAAACTGTAAAATAGTAAATGGGGGTTTTAAGCTGCTTAATTTGTGGTAATATGTTTAAAAAGCAATAGAAAACTAACTCAACATATTTAAGTGTTTTTCCTTGGAACGGAATTGCTCCATGGGTTACAGAGAGTACATCTAATCACTAATTCACTGGTGAATTTCTAGTATCTAATGTAGTTCCTGGCTCATTTTGAATACTTAATACATATTAGTAATAATATATAATAATATATAATAATAATAAATAAAACAAATCTATAAATGCTTAAAGTAAATAAATTTTTAAAAAGAGGCATCTGGGAGGCCCAGTCGGTTGAAGGACCAATTCTTGGTTTCTGCTCAAGTCCTGATCGCATGAGATCAAGCCCTGTATTGGGCTCCACACTCAGCATGGAGACTGCCTAAAATTCTCCCTTTCCCACCCCTCTACTTCTCCCCTGTTCACACAGTTGCCTGCTCTCTTTCTCCCTCTCTAAAATTAAAAAAAAAAAAGAGTTAGCTTATTTCATTTTAAAAAACAAATTATAAATAAATGTTTAAAGCAGGAGAATAAGATATAAAATAGGAGGGAAAATCAGGTAAGTATAAATAATGAAAACTCATATTGCAGTATAATAATGTAAAAACTGAGAGCTAATATATTTGTGAAAATATAACTTCTAGAACAAAAATTATAAGAATTATTTGCAGTGCCAATTTATGAAAAATTATATCTGAAAAGTTCATTGCAAAGATAGGTTTGTTAGAATTCAAACCACATCTTCACAAGGAAATGATATTACAAGGGGCCAATAAGTTGCCAACATTACCTAAAAGCAGCAGATACCTAACTCAATCATTTTCATGAATGATGCAGGAGAAAGAACTATCCAGCCATTTTAAAAGCAGAAAGCATCTATCAGCAAATGGCAGAAGTGTGGTTGGAGAGTGACGCCAGAAAATGGAAGATGAGGGATTATATTTGATACAACTGGAAATCAGGGCATTTTTGTAAGAGAAATTGGTATAAAACAAGAGCTTTGTCCACAATCTTGCACAGTTTAGATGGACTGGACAAGAGACTAGAGGCAAGGGAATCATTAAGTTCTTTGCATTTAATTCAAAGACAAGTGAAATAAGAGTAAATTTAAGTTATGACAGTTGGAGTAGAGCTATCTCAAAGATCATCTGGAAAGGGCTTGATGATGAATTGGATATAAGGATTGAAAAAGGGAAATGTTAATCTTTTTATGAATATTCATAAGAGAGTAAGGATGGGTTGAAGACTTAGAAAATTCTTTACCCTAAACTTGTAATTTTCTGGAAAGATCAGGTCATTCCCTACTCTGTTCCACACAAAGTAATCTTGACAGCTTGATTTTGTGCAAGAATAATTTCACTGATTGTCTAAGCATATCTTTAAATTTTCCCTATTATCTCCTCATTTTATAGGCTGCAGGATTTCCATTTGAACCTCATTCTAGATCAAGTTTAGAATTTGTTTTCTTTAGTATAGTTTTCTACACTAATATACAATTATTTTAAAAATTGATCATACTCCATTCTTTCTGCCTTCATTTGGTTGGGCAGCTCATAATCCAATTTGATGGTGGCCACATAGTTTATACTAACAAAGCATGCTTTTTGCTGCATGAACAATGGGTATGCAATCTAAATCCATAATTTCCCCCAGGCTACTTTATTTGGTTAAGTCTATACTGAATTGTCAGCTAAGCTAAAATTAAGCTAAGACTTATCTACTTAATTATTTTGTTTCAGCATGCTTTGTAATACTAAAAAACATTACTTTATTTCTTTCCTATTTCTCTGCTTTATAAATTCTATTTGGTGTAATAAAGTATCTTTTAATCAGCTTTTGTCCACCATTAATACAATGCAATATCACTGGACCATAGCGTTGTATATTTACACGTGAGAAGCCAAAACTTCATATTTTGGCACACTTATACCACAAGTTAAAAAATAATCTCAAATTCCTCTATTCTTTAATTTATTCTGTCACTTAACCTTTTTTCTTAAAGAATTTTGGCACTTTAACACACTATGGTATTTTCACAAACTGTGGGTTTCAAATACATAAAATAATTATAGCCAGAAATTATGCACACTTTTAAAATGTCCCTTGAATTTGGGGGTGGGGTGATATTTGTTCAAAAATATTCTCATGCTTACTTTAGAAATACTCAATTTGGCATGTTATGGTTCATTATTTATTTATAAAATTTCTCAAACATATGAAAATATAAGACAAGGCTTTGTATAGGTAAAAAACAAGAAGGTAGTGTATAGCTTACATATAGTAAATCACTCAGTGATACTTAACTCTAATGCTAAGCTTCAAGCTCTTGAGAGAAGAGAACTTTATTGTCTATATTATATAATATATAAACATTTTTTTTTTTTACTATACACCACTGTATCCACAAAACCTAACACTGAACCTGTACTTTATACATATTTGTTAAATGAGTATATGGGTAAATGCATCAATGAATCCAACTAACACAAAATAATCATTACCTGAGATCAGTTTTCTTAATATGAAAATTAAAATACACTGATAAATTATTACAATAAGCAGATTTCCATGATCTTTAGAATGGGGCATACATAAGCAACTTAGGCCATAACTATATCTCTTTTTTTAAAGATTTCATTTATTTATTTGACAGAGAGCACAAGCAGGGGGAGCAGCAGGTGGAGGGAGAGGGAGAAGCAGACTCCCCACTGAGCTGGGAGCCTGATGTGGGACTCGATCCCAGGACCTGGAATCATGACCTGGCCAAAGGCAGATGCTTAACCAACTGAACCACCCAGGCACCCCATAACTATATCTCTTCTGCTGGAGAATAGTTTGGTAGGCCATTCCTATTAAAGCACATGTTCAAACAATTTAATGTTATTAGAATCCAAAGGATACAAAACAATGGCTTTGAAACATTACTGCAAGGGTACAATAAAACCTAAAAGAAGTTATTTTAAAAGACAGTAGATTAAACAAAGGATAGACTATATTGATGATCCTAGCAATTGAGACTATTAAGTAAAAGTTGCTGCCACAGATAAATGTTTGAATTGTTAGAATTCAAAAGGATTTGCAATACTATTTTTAAAAAAAGAAAGAGTAGCAGGGAAATTGTTCTTAGATGTTATATGTCTTCAATAAATCTTTAAAAATGGTATTCATCAGAAAAAAAAAATGAACCTTGAACCTTACTGGAAACAACACATTAGAAAATGAATTAGAAATGGATTCTAGAATTAAGGTAAAGGTAATAGAATAAAACTTCTAGAAATTATTGTAGTATAAAATCCTCATACTTTGAAATTGGCACAACTTTCTCAAACAGGACATAAAAAGTCACTGATCATAAAGGAAAAGATTGATGGACTGGATTTTATGAGATTTGAAAATCTCTGTTTATTAAAAGATACTTTTGAGAAATTCAAAAGACAAATCCCCAAAAAGGAGAAAATATTTGTCATACCTATATCCATAGAAGAACTTTTATTCAATAAATCCTACAAATTAACGAGCAAACAACAAACTTCTTTTAAAAAAATGAGTGAAAAACTAGAGCTGGCTTTTCACAAAAGATGATATCCAAATGATCAATAGACATATGAAAAAGTGCTTGATATTATGAGTCATTAGGAAACACAGATTAAAACCACAATAAGATACCGCTACATATCCACCAGAATGGTTACAACTTAGAGAAACTCACAATACCAATTTGGGGCACTTAAATGGATCAACGATGGTCTCATACATTTCTAATGGTGTTATAAATCAGTACAAGTGTATAAAACTGTTGATAGTACCTTCTGTAACTCAGTGTTTGCATACCCTATGATCAGGCAATTTATATGCAGCATAGACATGTAAAAGAATGTTCATTAAGCACAATTCACAGTATCTAAAAACTGGAAATAACCACCATCCATAATAGCACAAGAAATACATGTTATATAATACATTCATATAATAAACTACTATACAGCAATGAAATAGAAAAAACTACTATTTCAAGCAATAATATACACATCTCACAGACTCATGCTGAGCAAAAGAACCCCAAACAAACAAACAAAAAATAGCACATCCTACATGCTTTCATGTGTAAAAATCACAAAATCAGTTGAAATTTATCAATAGTGATAGATCTCAGAATAGTGGCACCTTGGGTGTGTATAATGATTGAGGAACAGAAACAAGAGAGGCATCTGGGATGCTATGTCTTACCATTTAAGAAGTATTTAGTTTCTAAGGTCTCAGAATGAGAAGATTTATGCACTGTTTGCTTCCTATAGTTTAGGCTGATAAAAGCTATCTTTTAGGCATGATATTGGCACTGGTTGCCCTGGTGTTTTCACTTTATAAAAAATCACCAGCCTGCAAACTTGAGATTTATGGCTTTATTATACATATTTGGCACTTCAGCAAAAACTTTGCCAAAATTATTTAATAAATAACATAACACAAAAATATTATATTCAAGTATCTATAATCACTTTTCTTAACTGGATCGAACCACCTTGTAGAAGTTTGATGCACCATTCAGTTTAATAATTTGTGTCCATATATCCAGTCATATTAACCAAGATTGATGCTATTTTTTGAAGTAGTCAGTTACAGTTCATAAATCAATTTGCAAAACTTCACCTTCTTAATTTTCCCTTCTTGGTTATAATATTACAAGATTTATAATCCAAATTAGTCAATTCCCTTTCAATTTTACACAAGGAAAGTAAAAATTTAATAGAGATCCAAATATTCTTGATTCAGTATTTATCTTGTGAGCTGATTTATTTTTAATATAAAGAAAAATTCTATTAACAACAAATCCACTCTTCTGCACTTACTTATATAAGTATGAATTTGAAGTTTACATGCCCCATTATACTTGGTGTTAGTAGTAGTAGTAGTAATACTAATACTAATACTAATAATAAATATAATAAAATATAAGGTATTTATTATGAACTGTGCATCATAGTAAACACTTTATGTCATTTAAAAATCACAGCACTCTATTACACAGTGTTATTATTTTGTGCTATTTATAGATAAGGAAACCGAGTCTTGGAGAAAATAGGAACCTTGCCCAGGATGATACATCTGCCAGGTGCTAGCGCTTGGGTTCAAATCCAAGCTGTCACTGCAGAAGCTCAGGCACATAACCACTTAGCTCAATGCTCAGAAACTAGTTCTTAGAGATGTCAGCCTTACTTAATTCCACAGATGGTAGCAGTTAAAGATCAATTGGAGCATCCTGATGTTGTCTTTGCATAGCTTTCTCCTTATTTACTTAAGTGGTCTCAATTTGTTTCTTATGCACTTAAGTGCTCAATTATGGTAATATTGTTCCCAGGGGATTTGCTCTTCCCTCTCTGCTTTTTGTTTATAGGCTCCCAGAGGCTTCCCTTATGGAAATATGCACAAAACTTTTCTCCCTGATGAATTTATCATACTAAGCTTTTGAGGGCTGTATTCTCTGGTATTCCTTTTTTATTGTAGCAGACATTCAGATATGGGCACCTCCCCATTTTTGAAAATGTAATGGCTCTTTTACAGAATGCTTATTAATTGATGCACCTGGTTTCAGAGAGGTATTGCTAGTGTTGTTGACATATACTGATGGTTTTCACTTTGCTTCTACAGATGTTGCTATAACCTAGTTATGTCTTTTGAGCAACATATATCATCAGTATTTAGAAAACTGTCTTACCATTTAAGAAGTATTTAGTTTCTAAGGTCTCAGAATGAGAAGATTTATGCACTGTTTGCTTCCTATAGTTTAGGCTGATAATGTTTGAATTACAAAACAGTTTTAAAATGCTGAAGGTATTACACACTGAAGTGTTAGTGTCAGCCTTGGGTGTTTTGATTGCTGGCTTGTTTACATATCAGGCATGTGCAATCTCCTCGGTGATAATATCACTCTTTACCTTTCACCAGAGTGTAGTGCTAGAAATAGAGATGCCCCACATGGAAAGAGCAAAGAAGCCTTTATCTCTTTACAACTAAAGTGGTGAACATGGAACAGCACCAGTTGCAAAAATGAAAATGATTACACGTCTGGTCATATTCCAGACATTCTATCCCACACCCCACTCCCACTGTCATCCTGCATCAATTGCCGAAAATGTTTGTGCATTTTTTTTTTAACAGGAGGCAATTCGATTCTTATTGTTAAAGCTATCTTTTAGGCATTCTTATATGTTTCTCATCTTTGTTCTGCCTCCATAGCTAGAATACACATCCTCAAAAATGGAAATTATATACTTTTGTATCTCTCTACAATTTCTAATTTAGTCAAGTCACACAGTGGATGATATTAACAATAATGTGCTTTAATTAACATTTAATTAACATGGTAGGTGCATAATATGCCCTCATCTGAGATCCTGTATAGTGAATACAGCTGCCTCTGGATGTATGTCTGTGGCTCCTCCTTCTTTCTTGCTTTAAAGCGCTTTCCTTTCTCATCTGCCTGAATATCAGAGAGTCACATACTTCAAACAATGACCCAGCCAAGCAGTCTAGTGAAGTATCCCAACAGATAAGTGACTCACAGTTCTGGAGAATAAAGAGTGAGTTAGCACCAGAAGTCCAGGCAACAAAGCAAGAAGTTTGTGTCCAGGTTGTCTTGTGGAGGGTGGCAGGGACTTAACCTCTGGGTTAGGTTTTTTTTTCTTTTTTTTTTTTAATTTAACATTTTTTTTTTATTGTGTTATGTTAATCACCATACATTACATTATTAGTTTTTGATGTAGTGTTCCATGATTCAATGTTTGGGTATAACACCCAGTGCTCCATGCAGAACGTGCCCTCTTCAATACCCATCACCAGGCTAACCCATCCTCCCACCCCTGTCCCCTCTAGAACCCTCAGTTTGTTTCTTAGAGTCCATAGTCTCTCCTGGTTCATCTCTCCCTCCGATTTCTCTCCCTTCATTTTCCCCTTCCTACTATCTTCTTTTCTTTTAACATATAATGTATTATCTGGGTTAGGTTTTGAATAGTAAAGGAAGGTGACGATTGGGGAAAAGAGGAGCATAAAGAGGAAAACAATACTCCAATCATAAAAAGACAAACATTAAGGCAAATTAAACACTGAAATGAGCAGAGAGATCATGACTAGAAGACTAAGGTCCTAAGAGGGGCAAAGAAATTTAGTGGCAGGGAAAAATTCAGTGGCAGGAGCTCAGTTATCAGGATAGGGTACCAGCTGAGAATCAAATCACAATTGAATCAAATACCCTGACTTTATTACATAAGTGCCTGCATAGGTCCTCAAATATCTCTCAAATAAGAATCAGGTCAGATCATCTAAGCAGAAGACCAACAAGGAAACAATGGCTTTGGATGACACACTGGACCAGATGGACTTAACAGATATATTCAGAGCATTTCATCCTAAAGCAGCAGAATACACATTTTTTTTTGAGTGCACATGGGACATACTCCAGAATAGATCACATACTAAGTCACAAATCAGGCCTCAACTGGTACAAAAAGATAGATTGTACCATGTGTATTTATTTATTTATTTATTTTTAAAGATTTTATTTATTTAAGAGAGAGAATGAGATAGAGAGCATGAGAGGGGGGAGGGTCAGAGAGAGAGGCAGACTCCCTGCTGAGCAGGGAGCCCAACGTGGGACTTGATCCCGGGACTCCAGGATCATGACCTGAGCCGAAGGCAGTCGCTTAACCAACTGAGCCACCCAGGCGCCCTACCATGTGTATTTAGACCACAAGCCTATGAAACTTGAAGTCAACCACAAGAAAAAATTTGGAAAGATCACAAATACATGGAGGTTAAAGAACATCCTACTAAAGAATGAGTGGGTTAACGAGGAAATTAAAGAAGAAATAAAAAATACATGGAAGCAAATGAAAATGAAAACAGGACAGCAAAACCTTTGGGACACAACAAAGACAGACATAAGAGGGAAGTATATAGCAATACAGGCCTTCCTCAGGAGCAAGAAAAGTCTCAAATACACAACTTAACCTTACACCTAAAGGAGATAGAAAAAGAACAGCAAATAAAGCCTAAAACTAGGAGCTTGTCCTTTGAAAGAATTAACAAAATTGATAAACCCCTAACCAGACTTATCAAAAAGAAAAGAGAAAGGACCCAAATGAATAAAATCGTGAATGAAAGAGGAGAGATCATAACCAGCACCAAAGAAATACAATAACTATAACAGAATATTATAAGCAATTACATGCCCAACAAATTGGGGAACCTGGAAGAAATGGATAAATCCCTAGAAACATATAAACTTCCAAAACTGAAACAGGAAGAAATAGAAAGTTTGAACACTTTCGAGCATATCGAGCAAAAAATTGAATCTGTAATAAAAAATCTCCCAACAAACAAGAGTCCAGGGCTGATGGCTTCCCAGGGGAATTCTACCAAACATTTAAAGAAGAATTCATACCTATTCTTCTGAAACTGTTCCAAAAAAATAAAAATGGAAGGAAAACTTCCAAATCCATTCTATGAGGCCAGCATTACCTTGATTCCAAAGCCAAAGACCCCACTAAAAAGAATTACAAACCAATATCCCTCATGAAAATGGACGCAAAAATTCTCAACAAGATACTAGCTAATCAAATCCAACAGTACATTAAAAGGATTATTCACCATGATCAAGTGGGATTTTTTTTTCTGGGCTTCCAGGGTGGTTCAATATCCACAAATCTATCGACGTCATACACCACATTGATAAAAGAAAGGTTAAGAACCATATGATCCTCTTAATAGATGCAGAAAAAGTACTTAACAAAATACAGCATCCTTTCTTGATAAAACCCTCAAGAATGTAGGGATAGAAGGAACATACTGCAACATCATAAAGGCCATATACGAAAGACCCACAGCTAATATCATCCTCTATGGGGAAAAACTGAGAGCTTTTCCCAAAGGTCAGGAACACGATAGGGATGTCCATTCTCACCACTGTTGTTTATTATTTTTTTAAAGAGTTTATTTATTTATTTGAGAGAGAGAGAGAGAAACAACATGAGAGGGGAGAGGGTCAGAGGGAGAAGAAGGCTCCCCGCCGAGCTGGGAACCTTTTGCAGGACTCAATCCTAGGTCTCTGGGATCATGACCTGAGCCGAAGGCAGTCACTTAACCAACTGAGCCACCCAGGCGCCCCTCACCACTGTTGTTTAACATACTACCAGAAGTCCTAGCCTCAACAATCAACAACAAAAAGAAATAAAAGGCATCCAATTCATCTAGGAAGAAATCAAACTTTCACTCTTCCCAGATGACATGATACTCTACGTAGAAAACCCAAAGACTCCACCAAAAATTGCTAGAACTGATACAGGAATTCAGCAATGTCATGGGATATAAAATCAATGTACAGAAATCTGTTGCATTTCTATAAACCAATAATGAAGCAGCAGAAAGAGAAATCAAGGAATCAATCCCATTTACAGTTGCACTAAAAACCATAAGATACCTAGGAATAAACCTAACCGAAGAGGTAAGAGATCTGTTTCTGAAAACTATACAAAACTTATAAAATAAACTGAAGAAGACACACAGAAATGGAAAAACATTCCATACTCATGGATTGGAAGAACAAATATTGTTAAAATGTCTATACTACCCTAAGCAATCTACACATTCAATGCAATCCCTTTCAATATAACACCAACATTTTTCACAGAGCTAGAGCAAATAATTCTAAAATTTGTATGGAACCAGAAAAGACCTGAATAGCCAAAGTAATGTTGAAAAAGAAAACCTAAACTGGAGGCATCACAATTCTGGACTTTAAGCTGTATTACAAAGCTATAATCAGCAAGACAGTATGGTACTGGCACAAAAACAGACACATAGATCAGTGGAATAGAATAGAGAACCCAGAAATGGACCCTCAACTCTATGGTCAGCTAATCTTAGACAAGGCAGGAAAGAATATCCAATGGAAAAAAGATGATCTCTTCAACAAATGGTGTTGGAAAAATTGGACAACAACAGGCAGAACAATGAAACTGGATCACTTTCTTACATCACACACAAAAATAAATTCAAAATAGATGGAAGACCTAAATGTGAGACAGGAAACCATCAAAATCCTAGAGGAGAATACAGACTGTAACCTCTATGACTTTGCCTGTAGCACCTTCTTACTAGTCATATCTCCAGAGGCAAGGGAAACAAAAGCAAAAATGAAATATTGGGACTTCATCAAGATAAAAGCTTCTGAACAGTGTAGGAAACAATCAACAAAACTAAAAGGCAGCTTACCCAATGGGAGAAGATATTTTCAAATGACATATCAAGTAAAGGACTAATATCTAAAATCTATAAAGAACTTATCAAACTCAACACCCCAAGATAAATAATCCAGTAAAGAAATGGGCAGAGGACATGAACAGACATTTTTCTAAAGAAGACATACAAATGGCCAACAGACACATGAAAAAAATGCTCAACATCACTCATCATCAGGGAAATCCAAATCAAAACCACAATGAGATACCACCTCACACCTGTTAGAATGGCTAAAATTAACAAGTCAGGAAACAACTTATGTTGGTGAAGATGTGAAGAATGGAGAATCCTTTAACACTGTTAGTGGGAATGCAAACTGGTCCAGCCACTCTGGGAAACATTATGGAGTTTCTTCAGAAAGTTAAAAATAGAGCTACCCTATGTACACTACTACATGTTTATCCAAAGGATACAAAAATACTGATTCAAAGGAACTCATGCACCCCGATGTTTATAGAAGTATTATCAACAAAAGTCAAATTATGAAAAGAGCCCAGTGTCCATCAACTGATGAATAGATAAAGCAAAAGTGGTATATATATATATATATATATATAAAATGTTATATTATGTGTGTGTATTTATATATATATATAATGGAATATTACTCAGCTATCAAAAAGAAATGAAATCTTGCCATTTGCAATGATATGGATGGAGCTAGAGAGTATTATGCTAACTGAAATAAGTCAGAGAAAGACAGATACCATATGATTTCACTCATATGTTGAATTTAAGAAATAAAACAAATGAACATAGGGGAAGGTAAGGAAAAATAAAATAAGATAAAAACAGAGAAGGAGGCAGACCATAAGAGATTCTTGACAATAAAGAACAAAATGAGGGTTTCTAGAGGGGAGGTGGGTGGGGCGATGGGCTAAATGGGTGATGGACATTAAGGAGGGCATTTATTGTGATGAGCACTGGGTATTATATGAAAGCGATAAATCACCAAATTCTACTCCTGAAACTAATACTACACTATATATTAACTAATTTGAATTTAAATAAAATCTTGGAAGAAAAAAATGAAATACTACAAAAAATGGGGGAAAAAAAGAATCAGGATAGGCAGTATAATGGGGCAGAGCTGAACCTACATGCTTAAGGCCAAGTGATTCTAGCTCTAGAGAAATTGACTCAGGGACTGGGAAAATGTCAGTGCTGAAAAAGAGATAATTATTTTTATTTTTTTCCCAAGCATATTTTATTTTCCAAAGTAATATAAATTCCAAGAAGAAAAATCTTAGATTTTGAGAAAGATAAAGTTTAGAAATTGTCCGTGGGTTTATTTTATCTTCGACAGCAATCTCATTATTTGGCTAGATGAAAGGTTGCTGTAGTATTTCTTATCCATTGACATATTTATCTGGGGCTGATTTTAAAGTCAGGGTGAATTCCAGGCGGTGCTTTAGGATGAATATCTTTAATATTTCCTCACCATTTTCACTTTCATCCTTAAATACTGATGGCTCATCTTACTTATATATCCATCATCATACAGCAATTTGCTAAAGAGCAGTGGTAATCTCAAACTTAAATAGTGTGGTATTTTAAGGTTTTCATAATTCCTAGGGGCTAGATACTCTACATTCTAAGGATTTTGCTCTGAAGCCCATTTATGCAACATTCCCTACAAAATTTGGCTTTGTAACACTTTCAACTTTTTGACCACAAGTTTAAATGCATTTTCTTGATCTCACAAGTACTGGAATATTTGAGATGCTAATTTCATAAAATGCTTCACACTTAATGTCTGAAAGACTAGTGCAATTGATTAATTACTTTGATTAATTTATAACATTTAATTATATCAATAACTATAATCTAATTCTTATTTTATTGTTTCTATTACTAAATAATCATTGGCAATAACTTAACAGGTATAATATTTCATATTTCTGTTACAAGTTTAATTAATTGACAGGTCTGTACCTCCCAATCTCACTAAATAAAACAAACAAAAACGCGGGCTTATGCAGCAGTGTCAAAACTGTAGTTGTTGATGAACAAGACTCTTAAGCTTATTGTCACATTCAATTAATTTCTAAGTTACACCGAATTGTTTGAAAAAAATAGAAATTTAATAAATGATTTTACCTAATTAGCAAAAATATTTTCTGAAGTACCCTTACTGAATACATTTTTGTTGTCTGCATCAGCAATTCATAAGCTTATTAGCATAAGTGTAATACATGCCACAAATGTGAATATTGTAAATCTTATGTAATTTTTTCATCAAATTAGTAAATACTATAATTCTAAATGATGCCATACACCAAATTTAAATCATTGTGCGATTATGAATAAATATTAAATGTGTATCTATCAAAACAGTGCCCTTTCTGGAAGGGATTGCAAGCAATCGGAACATCTCCAAGAGTATTTTAATCATCTCTACACGCAGTGATGCCAGGTAAGTAAGATGTGTTTAAAGTAATAAGAAGCCAGGGTGCCTGGCTAGCTCAGTTGGAAGAGCAAGTGACTCTTGATCTTGGGGTCATGAGTTTGAACCCCACCTTGGGTGTAGAGATTACTAAGATAAATAAGTAAACTTTTTAAAAAAAGGTAACTAGGAGCAAAATTTAATACCCTTGGCCAAGTTACCTAGTAGTAAGGTCAAACAACGGGGTGCACATATTAGTAGTTTGAAACCTCTTTAAATTTTTCTCTAAGAGGCTCTAATTATACATCTCAGGAAGAAGCCAGATGCATTTTTCTCAAGTCACTAACATTTGCCTCTTTGCATAACCTTTTTCAAGCGATCTTTTCTTGCCTTATGTACATAACCACAGATACTTGACCAACTGCATTCTAGTTAGCAACTAAGGAGTTTCACTTTTGTAGTGGATGTGAGTTGGTCATTAAGAGCTATGCTCGGTGCTAACCCCAACTTGGTGAGCTAATTCTCCTGATGGCAATCTTAAATAAACCACTCCATTCCTTAGCTATAGGTAATCAAGACACTGCAAAATTCTGACTCAATTCACTTATTGTATGATAGTTCTGAATGTAATTCAAGGATAAGATTTACAATAGTACAAATTGCAATAACCATAGTTTCAATGAAGTAATAGTGTAACCGGTTTATATTTTATATAATGCATACATACATTTTTGAGTTGCTATTTGTAAACAAATTCTGCAAACAAAACGTTCCTAAACCTTAAATCAGTTTCAGATTTTAAAAAAGCTACACATTTACACAATACAATTTTGTTTCCACAAACCATATCTGTGAGCATGAAGTAGGGACATTGCTATTTAGGAATGCTACTAAAAGTTGCAGTATTCAAAATTACTTCACAGAGTGCATGGGTGGCTCAGTTGGTTAAGCGACTGCCTTCGGCTCATGTCATGATCCCAGGGTCCTGGGATAGAGTCCCACATTGGGCTCCCCCTGCTCTGTGGGGAGCCTGCTTCTCCCTCTGCCTCTGCCTGCCATTCCCCCTGCTTGTGCTCTCTCTCTGTCAAATAAATAAATAAAATCTTAAAAAAAAATTACTTCACAATCATAAACAGGTAGCCTAAGGTAGTCATCAGCTCGCCTTGATGGTAAGAGTCACTTCTGCCCCTAGGGATTTCTCAAGGTTAAGGGTTTTGGGAAACATGCTGAAGGGAAGAGAATCTTAAAAAAGGAAGCAATCATTGAGTGAGTCTTTGATTCTCAAACTTTAGTGAACATGAGAATGCCCTGGAGGCATTTAGATAGACATTTCTTGATCCCACACCGAAGAGTTTCTCTTTAAATAGGTCTGGGATAGAGCCCAGTAATTTGCATTTGTAACAAGTTCCCAAGTTATGCCTGTTATATTATGCTGTTATGCCCAACCACACTGAGAACCACTGGCTTAAGCAAATTAAGCTTCACTTTATTCCAGAATTTATAGTATAAAAGAAAAAACTCATGTTAGAAAAAATCAAAAGTTCATAATCCACAGTGAATGGATACATATATAGGATTACTTTTGGGTTAGACAACCCTGGATGAGGGTAATACTGACCCGATCTTTTTTTTTTTTTTTTTTTTTTAGTAGTGGTGATTTTCCTGTTTTTTAATGGTAATGGTCGTTAATATATACTGCTACAATTTCAGTAGGAATTGCCTTACAAAACTCATCCTTATTTTGAACTGATATTATTGAAAGGCAAATTGCTAGCAAACTGTTTACATAGATTAAAATGCTTCTTTTAATAGAAAAAAATCAATTTCAACTTTCTAAGTGGGATAATTTTAAGCCAAGAAAAAATTATGTAACTTTAAGCATGAGCATATGGACTAATCCTTCTCAAAATATCTATTTGGAATTAGCAGGATTTTTAACTGCCTGGGTGTAATTATTTCATTGATTTGACAGAGGTTCCCACAGCTATGTACCTTGGTCCCCGTGTTGAATTCTCAACATTCACAGTAAGCTCCTGAACACCTGTCCAGGTTGGAGGGGCATACTAAATTCTAGGAAATAAAATGCATTATACAGTCCTATAATCTAAAGCTTCATTGTTGGGTAGCATGTTTAAAGTTTCTTTTCTCTTTCATCTTTCTCCATCTCTCCTCACCTCTCTTAATCCTACCTCCTCTTTTCTCAAAAAGATGAACGGATGCTTTAATCCCTAGCAGATAGTTACACTGGACATTTCTTCACCTTTCTGCATTTCCCATTACCCTGCTTTCCTTCATTACCCTGATCTCATCTTTGCCTTTCCCAGTGACCAATCACTGACTGACAGGCATAGTGGTTAATTGTACTTTCATGATTGGAGCAGTCAATCAACAGAGGCAGTTAAAACTCTACCTTGATTTTTTTTTTTTTTAAGATTTTATTTATCTATTTGACAGAGAGAGACACGGTGAGAGACCAAACACAAACAGGGGGAGTGGGAGAGGGAGAAGCAGGCTTCCCGCCGAGCAGGGAGCCCGATGTGGGGCTCGATCCCAGGACCCTGGGATCATGACCTGAGCAGAAGGCAGACTTAACGATTGAGCCACCCAGCAGATATTTAATGAGGGAGCCACCCACGCACCCCTCTACCTTGATATTTATCTCTGGATATCCACCTTAACACATTTCTCAAGGGGCAGCTGAATCACAAGGTGGTGAGAGTCTGTGAAAATATACCTATATACTTACATACACATACGTGTGTGTTCTCGCATTTGTGTGCATATAGCTAACACCTCATTATTTGTGGTGTGAGTTGCTGATTTTTCTGTTTTCTTAGTTTCTTCCAAAGAATTAAGATCACCTTATTAAAATGCTTTATACGATAAGTGAATCAGATATCAGTTATTTGCATTTGTTTTGATTTTATTCTTCATGTTAGGGGATTAGCTTTCTGATTTGAAGAATAAGAATAGATGAATGAAAACTTTTGCCTTACCTCTTCCAACTCTTTCAAGTGTCCCCTTTTACTTTGTTGGATATTGTTCTATTTTTCCATTTTCCTTCTTTTTTCCTTCCTTTACTTTCCTGCCATGCATTTCTTAATACTCAAAATATGATCAGCAGCAGGCAACTCTTGGTTTCACCTGGAAGTTTGTTAGTAATACAAAATTCCAGGCTACTCCTCAAACTTAATGAATTAGAATCTGCATTTTAACAAAATCCTCAGATAACTCTTATATGCTTTGGAATGTGAGGAACACTGACGTATTATTATATCATGTATCTGCAACCACCAGACATGGCCAGTGGACATGTGTTATTCACTTTAAACTATATTTTAAAATGTTTTAATTATTTGAGAACATATGAAAATTAGGAAAAATCATGTTGGAATGTGAATCCTCTGATTCTATTGAAAAATTAGAAGATCTGACTGACCTCAACTCACATTACCATATGGAAAAATCTGTTACACTGTTGAACTTGCTTCTGTTTAAATAGACATATAAAATACAGTAAGCCCAGGTAATTTGAATTTCAGAAATAGAAAGAGTACTGTTGGTATAATTATATCCCCAATATTGCATGTGGCATGATCGTACTAACAAAAAGGTATTTGTTTTCTTTTTGAAATTCAAATTTGACATCTTGTATTGTTTTCTGTTTTTCTTAATTATGGCAACCCCATGCCCTATCGATCAGCATGTGTTCATGAGACTATTAAATCACTTGATAAACAAGTGGAGAGAAAGGATCTGGCACATAACAAGAAATTAATAAGGGTTAATTGTCTTTTCCTTTCCTATATTTTTTTCCTGTATACATGTGTCTCATAGCATCTGCAAAATCAAACCTAAATTTAAAACAAAATTTATTAAATGATACAATTCTGTGAAACCAGGGATACTTTTGAAGCAGAAATATGTTTTCAGAGCAATTTGTCCAAATATAAACAGAATTTATCTTCATAGAACCCTTGAAAGCCCAACAAATTATACACAGAAATATGAATCTCACATACTCAGTGATGAAAGATAAATTCCATACAGTTAAATTTCAGTTATTTTCTATGATTATATATTACTTTAGATTTGATTATACTAAAATGTATATTATTATATATTCTATTTTTAATCTAATACTTCAGGACTAACACAAATGCCAATAGAATAAAAATACTTAATAGCATCCTATGAGTAAGTTTTACATAGTTACTTCTTATTGTTATTTTGCCAATTAACTTCCCAATAACACAAAAAAATAAGGGGTATAATATTAAAACATTAGAAAAAACTTCAATAACCAGTCTTTAAAAACTAGTTATATATTGGGCGCCTGGGTGGCTCAGTTGGTTAAGCGACTGCCTTTAGCTCAGGTCATGATCCTGGAGTCCCGGGATCGAGTCCCGCATCAGGCTCCCTGCTCTGCAGGGAGTCTGCTCCTCCCTCTGACCCTCCCTCCTCTCATGTGCTCTCTGTCTCTCTCATTCTCTCTGTCTCAAATAAATAAATAAAATCTTTAAAAAAAATTAAAAAAACCTAGTTATATATTAAGTTTGTGATATGTAATTACTGATATCCAGCTTTCAGACACACAACAGTTTCGTATAGTTCAACCTAAGAAATTGAGATGCATTCAAGGATAGTCTATCATACATTATTAAGAATACTTTAAATATTCAAAACAAGTATTCAAAAGAATTACAAAACACAATGAAAAGCTTACATCATACTATTAAACCAGAAAACATGTAAAAAAAAATAAAAAAAATTTTTAGAACAATCTCTCCTTCATTAGTGAGTTCATCTTATTTTATTTTTTTTTAAGAATTTTATTTATTTATGTATTTGACAGAGAGAGACACAGTGAGAGAGGGAACAGAAGTAGGGGAGTGGGAGAGGGAGAAGCAGGCCTCCCACAGAGCAGGGAGCCCAATGCGGGGCTCGATCCCAGGACCCTGGGATCATGACCTGAGCTGGAGGCAGACGATTAACGACTGAGCCACCCAGGCACCCCTTCTTTCTTTTTTTTTTTTTAAGGATTTTATTTATTTATTTGAGAGAGAGAGACTGAGAGAGAGAGCACATGAGAGGGGGGAGGGTCGGGAGGGTCAGAGGGAGAAGTAGACTCCCTGCCGAGCACGGAGCCCGATGCGGAACTCGATCCAGGGACTCCAGGATCATGACCTGAGCCGAAGGCAATCGCTTAACCAACTGAGCCACCCAGGCGCCCTCTTTTTTTTTTTTTAAGATTTTTTTTTCTTGTTGTTTCTTCAAAGTTTCTGTAACTTTTTTTTTTTTAAAGATTTTATTTATTTATTTGAGAGAGAGAGAATGAGAGAGAGCAAGCACATGAGAGGCGGGAGGGTCAGAGGAAGAAGCAGACTCCCTGCCGAGCAGGGAGCCCGATGCGGGACTCGATCCCGGGACTCCAGGATCATGACCTGAGCCGAAGGCAGTCGCTTAACCAACTGAGCCACCCGGGCGCCCCAAAAGTTTCTGTAACTTTCTATATTTTTCATCATTAATGTTTATTCCTTTTGTAATCAGAAAAGTAAATATTTCCTTTTTTTTTTTTAAAGAGAGTGCATCTTTAGTGGTGATAAGATTAGTTCAAAGTCAAAATTCAACAAAAGACAGTAATCACATACTGTCTACCTTCAGTGTTCTCTAATGTTCTCTGATTTTTCTCCGACTTGTTGCAAGAACAGAGATTTGCAAACGAAGGAACATTCTCCTTCGTGTGTAGGGAAACTTGGGAAAAGTCTTCCCCAAAGCCATAATGGGAGTCCAGAGCTGCACTGGGTAAGGGGTTGAAGACACTGGCAAATCTTTGGTCTCTTTCTAGTCAATTTGAGTCTGAAACACATGTGTGAGACTCGTAGAGCTTTCCTGATCTGATTCATCTTTAACTTACATAAAACTCAGCGGAAGCCTTATGGTTATCCCTACAATGTGGTTACTGGTACAGCAATTTCTCCCCTCTCTACTTCCAATCAGACGAAATGCCTAGGTGTGTGTGCATAATGATAGGTCCTGAATGTGTGGCTGAAAGTCATGTTCTAACTTAGCCATCAAGGGAATTTCATTCTTAGACAACCTGGTGACCTTTATTTATTTATTTTTTTGAGGATTTTACCATATAATATATGTCTTTTCATATAAAAGCATTCTCAAACTACACAACAAGATTCCATTTTATCTGGTCTTAAATTCAGATCACAATATATTATAGACGTTCCAATATTCTGTCTAAAGGCAATGCAGTTGCATACCTTAATAGAGACTTCTCTCTAGCTTGAATTTCATTCTGGCTATTTCAATAGCTGTGTTTCTTAATAGCTTTCAGCTCTGAGTACTTCATTCCAAATTTTCTTCTTTTTCTCAAATTATTTTGGAAAAGTTGTGTACTTTTCTACCTTTTGTTTCTCTTAACAATAATATTATAAGTAATTAAGCAAATTACTTTACTATGCATTATATATATCTTGAGGTTCAAAAAGCCCTGAATGTAAGAAAGCATTATAAATCCCATTTTAAAATCCAGGGAAGTGATTTTTCCTGGGACTCATGTATTAACAATTTATCACCGTAACCTCAGTAACAGTAAATGTTCAGTAAATAGTTGTTGAATAAATGCCATAACAGCACTACAAACCACAGATTTTCTAATCCCACGGTATGTGTTATTACCCTTTTCATTCATTCACTCATTAATTTTATTCAGCATTTATTAGGCTAGTTCCAAGTCATAGGTCAAGGTTACAGATCCAAGAATCAACTACATGGAGATAGTAGTGGAGCCCACATGAGCATATACCCTCATTTAAGATGTTCCTGTTACAAGAGACAAGCTGAGGGTTGAAAGCATAACTTAATTGAGTGAGGACAAAGAGAAGTCACTGAAGGAGACTGTGTAGGAGGTAAACCAAGAGAAGATTATAAAAGGGAGATACTGCCAAGGGGAAAAAAAAACTATAAAATATAGTTTTACATGGAAGAGTGCGCGAGTGGGATGAAAACAGCTAAGAGGCCCAGAAATTCTTCACCTAGTAGGTCACCGTAGCCAGGAATAGGAACAGACATTGGACTCCAGAGAATGCAAACGACATGTTGGAGACGTTTGATAATTAACTGATGAAAGAAATAGATCAGTAATTTAATGAATAGTAGGATTCAGAAAATTGGGTATTCTTTTTTCTCTTTTGAGGGAACACATTTGTAAGCCAAATACAAATTACCTATAGTACTCACTGTAACTGAATCATTTCTCCATGAAATCAGATAACTTACAAGAACAATTGAAATCTTTAGTTGTTTGATGAGATTCATCCACAGTAAAACATGGCAAACAAATAACATATGATCTCAACAGAGTCAGATGTAATGAAAAAGAATTATCATAAATTTGTGTATTTCAAATGCAGAATGACAATTTAACAAAAATGACACAGTCAAGTAGTGAAAATATAAAAAGAGATCCTAACATAGTGAATGTCCATAAGATATAAAAAGTACTAATAAATAAGTAAATATGAAAAATCATTTTAAAAATAGGTAAAGAACACAATTAAAAAATTTCAAAAAGACATTAACAATATGAAGATGTTTAGCTTCACTCACAACTAAATGTATAAAATAAAATGAGAAATTGCTTTTATAATCAAAGCATTAATAAAATCAAATTTTTAAGAAAGATTTATTTCCAATTCCAGTTATTTTACAGAAAACATTTAGCTGCCCTTTTTGTATGATGAAGAAATTAACAATATTTTCTAGTATAAATAGTCTTGTAATAAGCATTCTCATACATTAATAGTGGGAAAAATCACATAAATTTTCTGCAGAAAACTTAGCAATTTGTGCCCAAAATTATAAAACATGAATACATTTTCCTTGTAATAATTTTCTTCATCCATGCTGCCCTGCAAAATCTGCAAAATCACCATGCATGGCTATTCACCATAATTTTATTTATAATATTTTGAATAAAATATGGAATGTTGACATGTTCTAAAATGTGGACATTCCAATATATTATATATATGATAGATATTATACATATATATATTTGGAATGTACAATATAGGAATAAAGCAATTTATAGAGATGACATAGATATATATTTTTTGACATGGAAATAGAACCACAGTATAGTGTATTGTGGGGGGAAAAAGTATTCAAAACAATATGTACATTATTATCCTATTTTTCTAAAAAGCCATATAAGCCAGAAAAAAAAAAATTTGGAAGAATATGCGGAGAACCATTAACGATGATTATTTTTGAGTATGGTATTATTTCTTTTTGAAGATTTTATTTATTTGAGAGAGCACGAGAGAGAGTGAGCACAAGCGGGGTGGGGATGGGGCGAAAGGGCAGAGCAAGAGGGAGAAGCAGGCTCCCCACTGAACAGGGAGCCAGATTCAGGGCTCCATCCCAGGACCCCAGCATCATGACATGAGCCAAAGGCAAATGCTTAACCGAGCCACGCAGGTGCCCCGAGTGTAGTATTATTATAAGCAGTTTTTTTTCTATATTCATCTTTTTGGTGTGAATTTATTAGCAAGTGATTCTTTTCAATAAACAGGAACAACAAGCTGACCTACTTTTATTGGGGAGAAAAACAAAAGAATTAACCCCCCCCATCATTTCTATGACTGATTCATAAGCATCTTCTTTTTTCTATGATCAAAACAAAAAAGGTTATAATCACATTTGCAATTCATCTCAAACCATCAGCATCTATTGAAAAAACTGGTTTGGAGTTTATGGGAAGAGGAGTGGTCATGTTACCATGTCATATCTTACCTTTGTTAAAAGATTGGTTCATATATGGGGTTGAGTTCTTATTATTAAACATATGGAGGTTAATATTATTGTAATTAATCATTTTCAATAGAAAGTAAATTTTTTACTTTAAGAAAAATATTGACTCAGTATTGATTTCCTTTAAGACTTATCATCTTTACATCTGCCTGAGATTATTTTCATCAAATTTATAGAAAATTAATTTTTAAAAAAGTCCTAATATAGTAACAGTAAATAAACTATCACATTTTGTCTGGAATCATAAAAAAAAATCTATATTATGTTAACATTTCACAATTAATGTCTGCTCAGCAGTCTTCTTATGGACAGACTAAAGCAAATAATAAAATAAGTATCACTGGCAAATCACTTAAAAATAGTGTTATTTAGAAGGTTTATACCTTAGCATCTCTCATATATCAGATGACTTTCAAAATGATGAGCTGCATCATTACTAGCTAATGACAAATTTTAACTGGACATATTTTTACTCCTAGACTCAGTATTCATTAAGGAGATTTCCACATAGCTCTCTCCATCATGGGATAACTAAGGGTTGAAGCATACATATCTGATCTTTCCATCTTCACCCATTTACTTACTCTTTCCCAAAAGAGAAGGAATGGCTAACCAAAGCTTACTAGCCATTGGGCCACATTTGTAATGGGCAGAACCAGGTTTCTCTGGTGCCCTATTGTCTTTGCTACTTCCCATGTCACTGTCTGCCCATGACTCATTAAGATGAGCCAAATACCTGGGCTTCTAATCATTGTTCTTAAGCTATTAGACTCCAAGGGAACATGTGAGTGTACAGATCTCAAGTTTTGGCCTGGGGAAGTAGAAGACCTGACTCCAGTCCAGTTTTTACCCAAGAGCTCTCCTTTTAGGGTGTTAATAATTAGGTCCTCCCTTCTCTCTGAGACTATTACTTATGATTTCCCCCATCTCTCTCATTCCTTGCTTGGCCATCAACAAGCAAAAGCTGTTTCCTCTGTCTTCAAAAGTCATGATTAAGGTATTCACATTCTTTACTTCCCTGTTCAGAAAAAAACAAAGAAACCTTGGATTGCTCAGAAGAGTAGCCTCCCTTCTCCCATCACTCTCTATTCTCCTTAATCTGCTTTATTAGTTTTCATAAAACTTACAATACCTGACTCTTAAAAATTGTTATATCCACCACAATCGAATTGTTTACTAAATAATAATGAATGGACTGAGATAATGAGGGAACAATTGGATGTTGACTGGTCATTAATAAAGCAGGTATTTTGGTCCGCATTTGCTCTCTGGCTTATCTACATGTCTTATTCAGAGACCCCTGGGAAATATTTGAAGTTTAAACTCACAGAACTATACAGGGAAAATGAGCCACACCCCAGGTATGATAACAAGAAATGGACTGCAGGTCTGGAATAGGTGCTGGCTTTCCAACATCCAGATTCTTTCTGTAGAGAACTACCATTCCTGAGGGAAGAGTGAGATGATTAGTGTAAGCAATAGATGCTATTGCATTCAGAAGTCATTTGCTTCATCTCTTATCCTCATATCTCTTCATAACTCAAAGGAGGATGTTAAAACATATGTCTGTTCCAAAAAACAAAGTAGAGAAGAAAATGAATAAACTTTTATCCTGCAAGAAATAGCATTTTTTAGTGGGAAAGACAAGAGGCCAACCTTTCCATCATATTTAGCAGAGAAGACAGGAGACCAGCACCAAAAGCAGGGAAAAATATTGTCAAAGTACAGATGGCTCAGCTAGAAAAGAGAATGGAAATGACAAAGGGTAATGGAACACAAGAGGCCCCTCTGAATTTCCAAGGAAGCAGGAGTGTCTCAGCTACCATGTCTTCCCAGGAATAGGAAAATATCTTACAAAAATGAAAATATAGATTGCAGATTTTTCCCAAATGGGCATAAGTTAAATGGAGTTTTCCTTTACAGAATCCTAGACATCACACAAGCTGAAGAACATTCTGGTGGGGCTAAAACTCACATGTATTCTTTTTCTCTTTCTCAATCCCCCTCCCGCTCCTCTCTCTTTTACCATATAACACTAACTATCTGTTTCTGGAATATAAAAGCAATATTGATCTAGCTTGGAAATATAATTTGGGGATATGGGATAATAGACGCAGAAGTTGAAATTTGCATTGTGACACCTAAATGTTGTTCGGATGGAGAACTTGCTCTGATGTTCTTATTTTTACCCTCCTCTAAAAATTAGAAAATGTGAGTAATTTAGGGTTAAGGTAATTCAAATTTGTATATTGCCAACCAAATTATTTTTATTCCACTGGAAAAAAAATCAAAATTAACTCTTTGTCCTGGGAAGAAAAATTCACACATATAGTGGTAGGAGGATAAACATTAGGTTGCTTTTATGCTTATTCATTCAGCAATTCATTCTCTCAAAAAAGTATGTTCAAGATTAACAGGAAGAATGAAACAGCCTCTCAAAGCATATAATTAAGATCTGTACCTATGACCTATTTCTATAACACCAGGTCAGAACTTTACTGTGGGAAAATATCTCTTTCCTGGTCTTCCAACAAAGGAATTACCGATTGCCAAGAACTAAATGAAAGTGTAATAAAGGAAATCAGAATTTGACATATCCTTATATGCTGACATCTACCAAAATTGCTGTTGGCCTAGAAGGAACAGCAGTCAAGGGAGGTGTATCAATTTTCTATGGCTGCTGTAATAAATTACCATGAATGTAGAGGCTTAAAACAACACAAGTTTATTATCTTCCTTTTCTATAGTTCAGAAGTCCAAAACAAGGTCTCATTGTGCTAAAATCAAAATGTTAGAAGGGCTACATTCTTTTTTGGAGCCTCCAGGGGAAAATCCATTTTTTTATGGCCTGCTTGTGATGCAGGCACCTTGGAAAAAAGAAGCCTTTTAATATTATGTAATCAGTATTGAGTTTTGCTGTAATAAGCTAATATGTAAATATCCTTTTGATATGTTGAGTTGGCTAGGGGATAAAGATTTACACAGGCTTTTATTTTTTTTTTTAGCGTAATATATGCTTAAACTTGATGTCAGTATTCCATATAATTTAGTAATAGAGCCAAAACAGGTAAGTAAATAATAATGCTATAAGACAAACAATTTCTAAAAAGGTAAAGATGCTAAAAACTTCAGGAGTATTTAGACAGTAAGATGATATTTGATTGGTGGGATCAGTGTTATTAAGCAGGATTTTAAAGGAGTACTTCTAAGTAATTTGAAGTGTCATTTTTGATTAGTTCAATCAATTAAGGATGGAGAGGCAGCATAGTTTAATGGAAAGGACTGAGACTTTGAAGTCGTGAGGGAATCTTGAGAAATGAAACCCGGCTGCTCTAGGGTTTTTTTTTTTGTTTTGTTTTGTTTTTTTAATTAAATATTTTATTTATTTGAGAGAGAGAATGAGAGAGAGAGAGAGAGCATGAGAAGGGGGAGGGTCAGAGGGAGAAGCAGACTCCCTGCTGAGCAGGGAGTCAGATGCGAGACTCCATCCAGGGACTCCAGGATCATGACCTGAGCCGAAGGCAGTGGCTTAACCAACTGAGCCACCCAGGCACCCTCGGCTGCTCTAGTTTTACATGATTTCTAGCAAATCTTAAATTTCCTAAGACTAAATTCACCTTATATAAAATCAGGAAAATATCAAATTGTCAGAATTGTTTTTAAGATTAGAGGTAGAGAATCTAATGCATCTAGCATCATTCTTGCCACAAAATACATTCCCACTGAGTAATGACTACTATTTTAAGCTGCAACCTCAACCCCATTGTATTGTTTTTTTAGTCAAACATTTTGAAAGCATGCATGTCTTCCACAGACACTCTTATTATCTTCTCTTTGAATTTTCATTTTTCAGATTATATATACCTGTCATCTTCACTGAAAATATTTTTCACATCAGAATATGGTTCTAGGCATAAAATCTCACAAAGCACCTGATTCTTTGAGATGTATATTGATCTAAGGTTACATTGTGCTTATATACTCAAGATGTAAGTATTCATAGTAAAAGCAAAGTTATTACAGTACATGTGACTTTAATATACTTAACCAAGACAATATGAAATATATTAGGTAATTACATGCCTAAAATGTTTTTAAAATATAAAAATAAAAATATTTAAATGAGAAAATAGAAATGATTTGTAACATGGAACTAGAATTGGCATGGGGGGGGCATATGCCAAATTTCAGTAGGGTAGTTGTCTTTGAATCCTCAGTGCTTTTTGTAGTGCCTGGAACATCCTAGATGCTCATAAAAAATAAGTTTGTGGAATTGAAGTCAGGATTTCCATCATGTTCATTCACTCTTATTTTGCACTTTGCATGAGTTGGTGTTTAATAGATATTTGTGGGGTTTGTGACTTATATTTAACTTCTGGTTTTTGCACACTAGTTCACAGTTTGCCTGATTCTGATTCATTATTATTCTTTTACCATTGTTTCTCAGTGTATGTATTTCCGATGTGGAATCAGACTGATCCTCAAGACAAATAAACTTCCAGGTCAGTATTCATCAAGGTAAAGCTTAATTCCAATATCATCTCTGTTAAATAAGAACATTGCAAAATTAATGACATATCAGATAAAGGGCTAGTATCCAAAATCTATAAAGAACTTATCAAACTCAACACCCAAAGAACAAAGAATCCAATCAAGAAATGGGCAGAAGACATGAACAGACATTTTTCCAAAGAATACATCCAAATGGCCAACAGACACATGAAAAAGTGCTCAACATCACTCGGCATCAGGGAAATCCAAATCAAAACCTCAATGATATATCACCTCACACCCGTCAGAATGGCTACAATTAACAAGTAAGGAAATGACAGATGTTGGCGGGGATGTGGAGAAAGGGGAACCCTCCTACACTGTTGGTGGGAATGCAAGCTGGTGCAACCACTCTGGAAAACAGTATGGCAGTTCCTCAAAAAGTTGCAAATACAGCTACCATATGATCCAGCAATTGCACTACTGGGTATTTACCCCAAAGATACAAATGTAGGGATGCAAAGGGGTACATGCACCCCGATGTTTATAGCAGCAATGTCCACAATAGCCAATCTGTGGAAAGAGTCTAGATGTCCATCGACAGATGAATGGATAAAGAAGATGTGATACACACACACACACACACACACACACTGGAATATTATGCGGCCATCAAAAGGAATGAGATCGGGCTCCTGAGTGGCTCAGATGGTTAAGCATCTGCCTTCGGCTCAGGTCATGATCCCAGGGTCCTGGGATCGAGTCCCACATCGGGCTCCCCGCTCAGCGGGGAGCCTGCTTCTCCCCTCTCATGCTGTTTCTCTCTCGCTCACTCTCTAAAAAATAAATAAAATCTTAAAAAAAAAAAAAAAAGGAATGAGATCTTGCCATTTGCAACAGCGTGGATTGAACTGGAGGGTGTTATGCTGAGAGAAATAAGTCAATCAGAGAAAGACATGTATCATATGACCTCACTGATATGAGGAATTCTTAATCTCAGGAAACAAATTGAGGGTTGCCGGAGTGGGGGGTGGGGTGGGAGGGATGGGGTGGCTGGGTGATAGACACTAGGGAGGGTATGTGCTATGGTGAGCGCTGTGAATTGTGCAAGACTGTTGAATCTCAGATCTGTACCTCTGAAACAAATAATGCAATATATGTTAGGGGAAAAAAAAAGAAGATAGCAGGAGGGGAAGAATGAAGGGGGGGAAAATCGGAGGGGGAGACGAACCATGAGAGACTATGGACTCTGAGAAACAAACGGAGGGTTCTAGAGGGGAGGGGTGTGGGAGGATGGGTTAGCCTGGTGATGGGTATTAAAGAGGGCATGTTCTTCATGGAGCACTGGGTGTTATGCACAAACAATGAATCATGGAACACTACATCAAAAACTAATGATGTAATGTATGGTGATTAACATAACAATAAAATAAAATTTTAAAAAAAGAACATTGCAAAATTAATAATATTTCATTTGCTAATGCATCTTTTGTGTGCCAATAAGGGGACACATTTTCTGCAGGCATGGGTAGTGTGCTTGTCTCTGAAACAAAGAAACCAGGAGATATGGTTGGCCAGTGCCATTAATAATAGTCCATATTATCACCTCTGTGACTCCCATAGGTCTTTTTGACACACACAGATAAAGCATGTGGAGATTTCTCTTAGTTCTTCAGGTTCCAAATAGAGGGCTTCACGGTAACTCTCTCTCATCCACTTCATTATCTTCCTATGCAACTTCAAACCATGTAGAGGCTGATTTGTGAAGCAGAGAAAACAGGTGGCCTACTTGAGTCATGGCTTTGAAGTCAGGCCAACAAGAAAGGGGGCAAGCCAAACAACTGCTGAGAAAGGACACTGGATTAGGGGAAACTGGTTCAGACAAGAAATCTATCTGAAAAGCAGTTATTAAGTAGGTGTCTAAAAATTTCTTCCCAGTAAGATATAGTTTATTCTTGTTTGCAGTATGGAAGATAAACATGTATCTAAGCATGTGTTACCAAGGTGAATCACATTTCAAAGCAACTAAGCCTTTGAATTAGTATTTATTTATTTATTAATTCATTCAACAAATATTTATTTAGTGCCTACCATATGCTAGTCACTGTTCTAGCTCCTGGGGATACCACAAGAACTTACACAAAACAAACATAACTGCATCAATGAAGCTCTTATTCCAGTGGAAGAAGAAAATAAACGAATATAATATCAATAATGATAAAAGTTATGAAGAAATGTAAAATGGGTAAAAGGATAGAATTTGTGGCTAACATTTTATTTATTTTTATTTATTTATTTTTTTAAAGATTTTATTTATTTATTTGAGAGAGAGAGAATGAGAGACAGAGAGCATGAGAGGGAGGAGGGTCAGAGGGAGAAGCAGACTCCCCGCCGAGCAGGGAGCCCGATGCGGGACTCGATCCCGGGACTCCAGGATCATGACCTGAGCCGAAGGCAGTCGCTTAACCAACTGAGCCACCCAGGCGCCCTTGTGGCTAACATTTTAGACAGTGATTAAGGAAGTTCATTGTTTTTCATATATAACTGAAAAATGTCTAAATCCATATTCCAATAGAGATGTTATTATGTAATCTACTTAGGACTTACAATATTTGTCTACTCTTTTATTTATTTTCACAATTTTATATTTAATTTTCTATAATCTTATATACCTATGCATTCTAGAATGTATACACATATATATTCTCTTTGAGTCCCCAAGAGCTAAAAAAAAATAGTGCAGACTAACCTGGGACATACCCTTAAACAATTATACACAATATTATTTATATGGTGAAAAGTAGAACCAGATTCCAAATGACTTAACAATGCTTTCAGAGAATCCAACCTGTTTGTTAAGGTGCAAACTGTTTTGGAATGAAGTTTCTGAACAGAATTCTACCAAGCTCTATAAAGAACGTTGGGAGAAATAACTCGCCAACAAAGCTCACACAGATTCAATACCATTCTGTAGAGAAGGAAGAAAAGAAAATGACTGAATGATTTCCTCCAAACAAGTTAAAATGAAAAACTACCATATAGTCGCTCCCTTACATTTTTCCCTTCTAAAATTTGTATAAAACTGTAATATCAGGGATAAAATATCTCATAAAAAATTTAATACCATGAGTTATTTTGTAGAAAGGAATTAATTCACATATATTACCAAATGAAAGTCCCGAATGGTAAAGCTCTTTCTGGAAAAGGTTATTTGTAATGACCAAATTCGTCACTGTTTGGAATCTTGTAAAGGTCACAATAGAAGGTTTTCACTTGTTTTAAATAAAATTCTACATTTTAAAAATAAATATGCTTTTCTTCCATTCATAGAAATATCAACGCTGTTTGCACTATAATTTACTTTTTGAGCTCGACATTTACCCAGCTGACTGTCTTTGGAGAACAATCTCTTGACTGAGAAGCACTCTAGGTAAGAAAACTGTCAGTTACAAATTACTGTTTGATGCATTGCAAAGTGCAGGAACTCTTCAAGATTTAAAGAATGACCTTGTTAAATACTTTTGTGTCTACTACTTTTAACTTAAATTTTAAACAGAGCCTTTGTAAAAATGCTGAACAATTGGCTAACAAAGCTATCATCAAAAGGGGAAAGCCTCAATTAAAAGAGTAATCATTCTATAAAGCTAATAGTAAAGAATTTCTACATTCATAAAATGTTGAATCAGATTTCATTTATTATCTTGAGGGAAATACACTTTTTTTTTTTTAAGATTTTTTTTTTTTTTTTGAGAGAGAAAATGAGAGAGAGCACATGAGAGGGGGGAGGGTCAGAGGGAGAAGCAGACTCCCTGCTGAGCAGGGAGCCTGATGCGGGACTCGATCCTGGGACTCCAGGATCATGACCTGAGCCAAAGGCAGTCGCTTAACCAACTGAGCCACCCAGGCGCCCGAGGGAAATACACTTTATTCATAAAATGAGTAACTGAAATAATAAATTGGAATAGTGTAATTATTTTATATATATATATATATAATTTGAGTTAATAGTGGAATCTATATTATTTTCAATGATGTAACAAGACTGAATATGTAATTTATTAAGATTCATCTTTTATACTTATTTTGAAAATATTTTAATACATATACTACATCAACAATATATATTCTCCAAAAGTAAAGTAAATATTTTCTAAGAATAATTCAAAGTAATAGTTAAAAAGGAAAAAAGAAGCCAACGAACATAAACTGATTGCCAAAGGTGATTGGTTTTTCTCTTGTAATTGGCAACATTGTAAATTATATATTTATAGATGTATGATCTAACACATAAATCTAATTTATGCATTTAGTATCATGTACATTTACCAAATTTTTATTGTGGCATAAACTTGTATCTCCTGTGTACTTTCTTCAAAATGTCATATATTTTATAATTGAGTTCATAACTTTCACTAAAAAAAAAAAAAAATCACCTTTCAGTGAAATTCAGTGTAAGCTCTGGAATGAATGGTATGTAAATACGTATATTCACACAGCAATCCTCTCCAAAGAAAAGAAACAATTAAATTTTTGAGTTATAGCTAATGCTGAATTTCAAGGGTTTCTTGGATTTAATCAGTAAGAATTTATGTCTTAAGATGTGTATCTTCTAAGCGTTCTATGTTTTAGGATAAAATAAAATATTGTTCAATACATTTTCATTTTTATAGAGCTGAGATAACTAGAATTTTTTCCTGGACGTCCATGTTCAAGAGAGCAAATATATCATAAGTCTTTGGGGCATAATAAATACTAATGTTGCAGAGATGTTGAAAATATCTCTATATATCTAGATAGATATAGATATATAGATAGAGACATAGGTATGTAGATATAGATCTACTAGGTTATTTCGGAGATATGGAAAAATACATATATACATATATAAAACCCATCCCAACATACGTGTGCTTGCATATCCCAGAAAGATCAAATGATTGTTCATTCTGCATTTTTACATCCAGTGAATATATTATGATTAGTTGTTTTGCGGTCAATAAAATGTTCCACCTCAACTCTATGATACGCAAAATACATATGTTATTTCAGAATATGATTTTACAAATCAAGATGGTTTGCATAATGAATGCAGACATTCATTTATACTTTCATTAATTTATTCATTCAAAAATATTATGTTCGGTGGTAAACTCTTATGTTAAAATTTAAAAAAGTCAATAGTTCTGTCCTCTAGGAGGTCAAAATTTCATTGAGGCAAGGAAGTAAACAGGCAATTTAAATACCATGTAAGAAGGTAAACAAAGAGAGGCATATCAGAGAGGCAATTGCAAGTCTAAAGGAGGTTTCCAAGAATGTGTGATGACTTCTAAGTTAGATCATAAGGGATTACCAGCAGTGAGGGCTAAGCAGATGACGGTAGATGGTATTGAACTAGGCAGAAGTGGTATTGACAAGCAACATTAATAGTTCTGAAATGAAAAGGCAGGCCAAACACAAGGAGTATGTTATTTGCACATTTGCATTTCCTTTATTTCCAAAGTATTACTTTTTAATAGCTAACCACCAAGTCTAAAGTTTTCATCTAAACAGGTTTATGGGCTTTAGACAATTTCTACATCTACGCTACAGTGATTCCTGCATTGGCTTGTTAGTTCCTCATTGAGCAAGTAAAACTTAATTGATCATTTTGTGTTGGGTTCCTAAGTCCAGTGAAGGAATTCTCAATTACCATACAATACTATAATAAACAATTCAGATTATGATTTAAAGAACACAAAATCTCAAATTAAGATGTTGCTTCTTAAGGGTGATTGTATTGTTGTGCCATTGCCAGTTGCAAGGTGAAAATCACACTTCCTCTTTCTCTAATTCTATATATTGCATACTGTTTCAGAGCACATGATTATTTAAGTAAGACACCTGCAATGTGTTGTGATGTTAGGATCAAAATTATGTCTTCTTTCATCTATTTGCTTTTCCTTGTTATTTCCCTGAACTTTCGCTAGCATAGAGGGCATCCTTATTAGAATGTTCATCAAACAGAGGTTTCAGCACTGCCTGTGTTAATAAAATCATCAAGCATTCCTTTATAGGCATGACAGGGAGACTGCTCATCTATCATGAGTGTTTCATTAAGTGGCACAGAGCCACAAGCTCTAGGAACAATGCCAGATTTTTTTTTTTTTTTTTGAATAAGGTTTCAGTATCATGGCATTTCCCTCATTTCAAGATCTATCCAATTTGTGGAGTTACTTGCCTGTGTATCCTCACATCACCACTTGCCACACAGCATCTAGGCACTTTGATTAGGATTCTTTGGTGTCTTTGAATGGATGAGATAACTCAGAAAAATGTTCTGTCAGTAACCTGTCCTTGTCACCCAAAAATGGGCAAAGAGGAAAAAACCCCAAAGTTTCAGCTGAAACACCTTCTGCATGGTACTTTACATAAGTTAATCTTTTTTTTCTATTATAATTTAATTTTTTTAAAGATTTTTATTTATTTATTTGACAGAGAGAGAGATAGCGAGAGCAGGAACACAAGCAGGGGGAGTGGGAGAGGGAGAAGCAGGCTTCCTGCCGAGCAGGGAGCCCGATGCGGAACTCGATCCCAGCACCCTGGGATCATGACCTGAGCCGAAGGCAGACACTTAACGACTGAGCCACCCAGGCGCCCTATAATTTAATTTTTTTAAGATTTATTTATTCATTTTAGAGAGAGAGAGCACATGAAAGTGGGGGGAGGGGCAGAGAGAGAGGGAGAAAAAGACTCTCAAGCATACTCCCCGCTGAGCCCAGAGCCCAATGTGTGGCTTGATCTCATGACCCTGAGATCATGACCTAAGCCGAAATCAAGAGTCAGATGCTTAACTGACTGAGCCATGCAGGGGCTCCTATAATTTCAGTTTTAAAGCAAATGTTCACTAGTATTTTTGTAAAATTTATAAATCAAAGACAGTTACCACTGACCAGTTTTGCCAAGATCTATATCCTGACTTGTATAGGTACCAGCACCTGGTAGAGCTATCCCAGTTTCACAGTAAGACTAATACTATTTAGAAATAGACATAGCAAATTGCATGTTTCCATTCTCTTAAGAGCAATGTTAATTACATCTCTAACCTTTTAGAGAATGCTTGTGGGCTAAAGTTTCCCTCTCCAGTCACTGATGGGAAATTGACCATCCTGAACCCACAGATGATGCCCACAGTAATTTCCCCATCAGGTTTAAATTGAGTAACTTAACACCTCTCCCTGATACAGCACATTGCATATCATTTTGAGTGTGGTCTGAAAGTAGCACCTTTGTTGTGTTGGAGAAAAATCCTCAACCTGGGGGTAGCCTAATAGAAAGATGATGTTTCAGTGGTAATCCTTCCATTGACAGAGCTGCTGCCAGCACACTCCAGGGCAAAAGCTTTGTTACTGAAACTATTAAGAGATGTAACAAATATCTACCACTGGTAGGCTTGGAAAGTTGCCAGGAGCAAGTGTTTCATTTGCCTCTAGCCTCAGCGGCATAAAGTTATTTTTGTCCCCATCCAACACCAGTCTCAGGCTCCACCACCAATCCTAAAATTTTCTATGTAGGTTCCAAGTGAAAAATCAGACTAATGCTTCTGTCTTAGTCTTTAACCTTTACACTGCCAGATTAGGAAGGAGATATCAACAAGGTGGCTGGGTAGGACCTGATCCCTGAAACCAAAGATTCCAACAAACAAAAGCTTCATATGCCATGTACGATAAGAATTAGTATAAGACAAAGAAGGAGAAGAGTTTGACTTTCAATTTTGGTCCACGAAGTTAACTTAAAGTTGTGCAACATAGTCACCAATTTAGAGTGCAAGCATTTAATCACATACTATAATAAATTGTAAAAAATTGTGATTCTCATCACCATTTCATGATTATAGTTTTTAGTTTTCTTTTTATTAGTTTTCAAAAATGAGATTTATTTGTTTATATCATCAGTTACAAACTAAATGTTGCATCTTTGTTGTTTCTCTGTCTATGGATGATCCACTAGTCTGGGATGAGGGCTGTGAGTCTTTAAATTTTATAACAGCAGCTCCAAGCTAAGGGAATGGCATATAACACTGGATAGATTACTATTTAGCAAATGAATACAATATGCCAGGGGTCAGCAGATACTAAATTAAAGAAGATTTAATCCTCAAGGTATATACAATTTTGCCCCTATGCAGACAAATAAATTGATGCTTACAGTTACCAATTCTGTGACTGAGGTTTACTGCCAAGTGCTCTGGAATTCTAAAAGAAACTGGGGCATCAGGAATCAGCATCCTGGAGGAGATGATATTTGAACCGAATAACATTGGGTTTAACTTGGAAAATGTTTTGGGGAAAAAAAAAAAAAGCAGAAATTTGATGAAGAAAGAGAGAGGCTTTACCATGGAATACAAACAGAATGTGTGAATGACCAGAGGAAGAAAACAACATGAAACATTTAGGAAGTGATATTCAGCTGCTCAGGACTAGAGGGTGAGGTTGTGCATATGTGTGTTTCTGGCTTTAAAGCCGGTGCGATAGACCACTTCTATCTAGATCACGAGGGACCAGCATTTTTAATTGAAGACATCAAACTCAATTCTGAATGGTAGGAGAGAAATCAAAGAACTGAACAAAGAAAAAGACACAATCTGATTGGCATTTAGAATGACCGCTCTGGCTGCAGAGAGGAGAGAGCGTTGATGTAACCAGATTGGAGGTAGCAAGATCTGTCGGAAGATTAAATGCTACTCTATAATTATATAAGGAGTAAGGTACTTTTTTGCGCATTCATTTTTATTTTTTTTATTTTTTTATTTTTTTAAGATTTTATTTATTTATTTGACAGAGACAGAGACAGCAGGACCACGAGCAGGGGGAGTGGGAGAGGGAGAAGCAAGCTTCCCGCTGAGCAGGGAGCCGGATGTGGGACTCGATCCCAGGACTCTGGGATCATGACCTGAGCCAAAGGCAGCCGCTTAACGACTGAGCCACCCAGGCGCCCTTGCGCATTCATTTTTAATTGTTTAATATCATTTCATTGATGTTTGCCTTAAAATATTTATTACAAAATCAACCTGGCAAATTTCTTTAGGATTTCCTGGAACCATATCCTGTGATAATAAACTCCTTTTTAGTTAGTAGGAATTGACACCCATTTTTGTTTAATAAAAAGGCAATGTTATATTTTCAAGTGTTAATTAGAAGTGGTGATTAATATGGAGTGTGCAATTTGTGTATTCGATAGCCCTGGACTAGATAAAAGATGTAACCTTAACCAGAGCCCTGCCATACTTCTGAATTTTCTTCCAAAGCAAATTGTAAACAGTGTTTCTTTCAAATTTCTCCCATCAGTGACTTTAATTAGTGATTAGTGGTTATTGCTTGTGGTTTCTGCATCTCCTCTATTAATGAAAGGTCACAAACTAATGATTACTTTAAAATGTGCTAAAATGAAACATCCCTAAGAAATAACATTTTTGTTACTGTTTTTTGGGTGCTGTTCTCAAAAACAAGATGTGTGGTACTGGGAAAATGAGTAAGGTTATATTGAGTTTTTATAACCATTTTTTTTCTGGGGAGTGGGAAAAATATATTCATCAAAACCACACTCCAAAAGGGTGACAGTACTAGCTTTTCCATTCAAAGAACTTAGGATTTAATATAATGTAAAATGAAAATTATTAGTCAATTCATGTCAGTCTAAAAGGGACAACAAAGTGACATTTCAATTTAAACAGAAACTGCTGTAACCAACCTTAATCAGATGTTCTAATAAATGTGTTGAAGGACAATATTGCATATTTCTTAATCCAAAAGAAAACCAATTGTGATGAATCTTGCTCAAATGCCACACAAGACAGTATGAAAATAATCATGAACAGAGTTGAATTGAATGTAAATCTGTTGTTCTAAGTTACAGGTTCTACTCTATATTTATATTCTTTCAATTATGCAAATATATACATATATATATACACAATTTTACGACTGCCTGTGGAATTCTTACCATGAGAAAGATATTGTTTTGATGAGTAACATAGACTAAAAGAAGAATTCATCATGTATTCACTCATTTATCCACCAAACAATTATTGAACTACTATGTTGTGTTAGGCTCTGCTTTAGATATTGGGGATTTATTTCTAAGAAAAGAAAGGCCTTGTAACTGCCCTTGGGAAGGAAGAGAGATATTAAAAAATAATCTTACAAATAAAGATAAATTGACAACTGTGCTAAATAGTATGAAGGAGACATATGCTATACATATATGGGGGCTATTCTAGTCAGAAAGGTCAAGGCAATCTTCCTTGAGGAAGTTATACTTTAGCTGATATCCAAAGGATGAGCTGGACTTCGTGTAAAGGGGCAAGGGGACAGCATCTAAGAAAAGAAATGGCATGTATAAGTTACATGTAGTAGGAGGAATCATAATGGGTGATTGAATGGAAGAACTTAGCATGGGAAGATCCCAATGGGAAAATTATTCAAGAATGTGAGCAGGAATGGAAGATGGCCTCAAAAGACAAATTCTTATTTTGAAAATATCTCTCGAGCTACCATGTAGAAAATAGATTGAATAAGACTCAGAGGAGCAGGTCTAGCTCAGAAGACAAATTTGAGATAGAGAAGAGCATTGGGGGTTATTAAATGCATGAGGGTAGTTGAGATTATCTGGGAAGAGAAACTAACATGAGAGAAGAGAATTTGAATTGCGTCTTGAGGAACTCTAAATTTTTGGCTAGGTAGGGAAGGGTAAGACTACAATAGAGACAGAGAAAGACTAGCCAGAGGTTAGGGGAAAATTAGGAGAGAGTCATGTCATAGAAATGAAGGGACGGACAGTGTTTTAAGGCAGTGGTTAACTGCATCCAATGCTTTGAAGATATGAAAAAAGTACTTTACAAATATTCATTAACTTTATCAACAGAAAGTCATTGCTATCATTGGTGAAAATTATTTCATGGAATCATGATGACTGAAGCCTTATTAGTATGAATTGAATAGTAAGTAGGAGTCAAGGAAATTGAGACCTTTCTTGGGTATAGGCCACTATCTGACTGTCTAAAGGAGGGAAGACAGATTAGCCTGAGTAACTGAGTTTGGATTTTTTTATAGATTTTGCTTGTTTGTTTGTTTGTTTAATTAGAGAAATTTGACTATGTTTAGAATCTCCGGGACAATGAGGAGAAATTGAATATATGAAGTGGAAAGGATAGACTTGTCAGAGTAGGATCAATGTCTACGACCACAGGAGTAGATGGGATCCACAGACACAGGGGAGAGTTTCTTCAGAAAGAGCATGCAGAACAACTCTATTAGAATGGGATGTATTCATGTGCAGGAACAGAGAGACTTCACCTGATTGCTTCTATATAGATATATATTTTTTAATAAAGTAGAAGATGATCACAGTGAAGAGGATTCAGCCAAGGTTGGGTTTAAAATAAAGACAAAAGCTTTAGGGGCTTCTGGGTGGCTCAGTTGGTTGAGTGTCCTCTTGATTTGGGCTCAGGTCATGATCTCAGGCTCGTGAAATCAAGCCCCAGGGTGGGCTCCAGGCTCAGTGCAGAGGCTGCTTGAGATTCTCTCCCTCTGCCCCTTCCCTTGCTCCTGCTCTCTCTCTTACTCTCTCTCTCAAATAATACATAAATAAAATCTTTAAAAATAAATAAAATAAAGACAAAAGCTTTAGGAGATATGAATAATATTGAGTGCTATGAAGTCCAAGCTAGTGAAAAGAAAGGAGAGTTGAAAAGATTGAGACAAAGTAGAGGGATCAGTAAAAGGAAGGAAGGCAGTGATTAGGTTTCAGAATAGTTGTAATGATGGTACTTGAATCAGTACTCTGAAAGGAGAGAGGTAACAGAGTCTACACTTTATACATAGAAAATTATCCTAAAAGATAAGGCATTGCTTCCAGAGTTCAAAAAAGAAAAAAAAAAAAAAACCTGCAAAGGAAGTCAGTGTATTTCTTAGAGAGTTGAGGACTGGACTGGATGTATGGTACTTTAATAGATAGCCATGTTGCCTAGATAAGGGTTAGTGTGGGTTGGTGGATATGTGGAAAATTCCAATGAAGGAAAGCTCATGTATAAAGAAACAATGACAGATTTTCATATAGAATGATGATCAGTCCAGTTTAGCTAAAGCAGAGGAAATATAAAGGGAGCAGTAAAATGAAGTTAGGAAAGGTGGGTTGGGATGCAGATTGGGTAGGGCTTTCAAGAAGGCTGGGAAGTAGTGTACATATTTCATTCTAAAAGCTTCCACAGTAAAAAGCAAAGGCGCCAGAGGTTTCCAAAGAACATGTGAACAAAAATTGAATGTTTTTAGCCAGATATTTTCTGGATTAAAAAAGGCCATCTGTGGGTCTGCCAGTGAAAGAATGATCAAGTGCCACAATAAAAATATCAACACAGCTACACTTCACTTCATTAAACACTGATTATCATTGACAAGTGAACCAAAATATTGGCCTTTTCCAAATGACATGTTGTATAAATTTCTGAAGCAAAAATCAGAAATTTGATCTTTAATGCAAAATCAGATATGTAAGAGGCATCTGCTAGTTTTAATAAGTTTTATCACAAGGCACAAAATGAGGAGCTGCTTTTGAAATAGAAAACTGACATTTTCAAAGTAAATTTAACCATGGACGTTATCAATGTCCAGGATGGAATCAGTGATTCCATTTCTCTTTTCCATATCCAGAGGGGGTTGGAAATATGAAATGATGAAGAGGCTAAAAGTAATTCCAAAGTCTTCCAGATTTTGTCCTTAATTGGAATGTAAGGCAAAAGAGATGCAAATTTCAAGTTGCAGCAGGAAACTTTGCTACTTTTGTTTTCCCTGGCAAAACGCTTCTGGGAAAAGAAATTGAAACCGAGATTAAAATGAGTTCTTGATAGGGGTGCCTGGGTGGCTCAGTTGGTTAAGCGACTGCCTTCGGCTCAGGTCATGATCCTGGAGTCCCGGGATCGAGTACCGCATCGGGCTCCCTGCTCGGCAGGGAGTCTGCTTCTCCCTCTGACCCTCCTCCTTCTCATGCTCTCTGTATCTCATTCTCTCTGTCTCAAATAAATAAATAAAGTCTTTAAAAAAAAAAATGAGTTCTTGATAATCCCGAATTGACCATTTCTGACAGGTTACAGAAGATGAATTGGCAGAGTAAATGCAAGTCATGTTTTTTTTTCCTACATGTCCAGAAAAATGCCATTTTATCTCAGATTTGGGAAGACACTGAAGGTCATTCCTCTGTTCGTTTCATATGATAATGGAAGGTGAATCTATCTACATTCCATTCTCTTTCATCTGAAATAGTTTCCCTTTAAATAGGCATTTATACATGACCATGCAGTAATATCTTTACAAAAAATCCATTTCCTTTTTGTGATCAATGCATTATTTATAGAAGTATATCAATATACACTGAAGTATAGAAATTTAACTTTCGTAAAATTTTTAGAATCCATGATCAAATTTATCTTTGCATTGTCTTTGAATAAAGTATCTACATAGTAAATTAAAATATATAAGAAACTATTTGGAATATGAAACCTATTTATGAGAAGAAACTTCTTTCTGGTGGCTTAGAATTATCATTTACTTATGAACAAAAAATGCTCAGTTCAAATGATTCTTATGCATGCACTGAAGTAAGTTTGAAGTACCTTAAATTAACAACACTCTATTAGCCATTGGCTTGTGTTACAGTATATAATTGAGAAGATATCAACTCTTTAAAAATCTATTTTTAAAATTTAATTTCCATCTCTTAAAAATGTCCTACAATTTGTATATTTTGTGAATTCAACTTGGCATTACTTCTAAATTAAATTATTTGGTTCAGTTTCACTGTATCACACAGTAAGAAAAAACTTTTATTCACTAAAATTGACTTCAGAATTCTGCTATTCTTTTGAAATTGTTTGTAAAATGACAACTTTGAAATTATCATTCCAGATGAAGTAATAGTGGCAATCTTAATTTAATGATTATACAAACAAAGCCAATTAAATAAATGCCTGAGATCACTTTATTCCTTTGAACAACACGCAAATTTAATATATTGAAAATCAAAGTTGGAGTTTAATGAAGGAAGCCATTTAGATGTAAACACTAGCTTGATTCTGATGCCTCCGGATCTGAGCAGTCTATCATGCAAAGCCAACGAAACTGAAAACCACATAACTGTCAGTGGCCTGGAGGAACTAAAATAGTACAGAAACTTGACAAAGAACCCTGCTGCCCTAGAGTTGCCAGCAGAGAAAACAGAAAGCCACTTTATCTTACAGCACTACCAAATTTCTCCAACGTGTCCTCATGTTGACCAGTTATCTCTGACAGGAATGAGGAGGAAAACTGTAAAATCTCATTAACAATTTCACAAATACATAACTATTCAGAAAATGATTAATAATCTGAACTCATCTACCCACTGGGCATGTTTACATCTGAATAGGCCAATCAAAGAATTATGTTCACATCTTCAGCATATGGAAGTCAGAATAAAGCAATTACTACACTACACTTTGTAAAAGCCCGCTTTGGGCTACAAAAATAACATTAGTTGATGGAGAAAGAAGCAGTAAAAAACAAACATACTGAGATTTCTTTGAAAATTTATTTAATTTAAAGCAAAATGTTGAAAGAAATTATCTACTGCATTTTATATATTCTGAAAAAATTCAGCCCTTTAAACTGTCATGAACATAAGAAGTTCTTGCTTTAAAATATTTGTCACTTATTTTCCATGTTTCTTTTTTCAGCTTCTAGAGTTGCCTTGCTTTGTAAAACGCAGTTCTAATTTGAATGCCACAGAAGACCTCTTCTAAGCAGCAAAAGGGAGTTTAATGGGGGAAAGACTTGATTCAGAAATTGTAGAAGAGACATTTCTGTATATAATGCTGAGAGATTAAGATCATAAGGACACATACGTGTTATAATCATCTCAGTTACTTATGCACAACATTCTATATCATATATTTTTTTTTCTTAAAACATCTTAGAAGAAAAATGTATTCACATATACACACATACATTATTGTATTGTAAAGAATGGATGCCAATAATGTTCGTGATTAAAATGTTTATTCTATACTATAATTAGGATCTTTTACATTTCCAATATAGGAACTTACTTGACCACCCAGAGAACTAACAGTAGAAAGAAAATCTCAGAGCTCTTGGTTATTAGGTTATTATATAGATAGAGATAGAAATAGATAAAGATAGAGGGTGCCTGGGTGGCTCAGTTGGTTAAGCGACTGCCTTCGGCTCAGGTCATGATCCTGGAGTCCCTGGATCGAGTCCCACATCGGGCTCCCTGCTCAGCAAGGAACCTGCTTCTCCCTCTGACCCTCCCCCCTCTCATGTGCTCTCTCTCTCGTTCTCTCTGTCTCAAATAAATAAATAAATAAATAAATCTTTAAAAAAAAGAAATAGATAAAGATAGAAATAGAGATAGAGATGATAGAGCTAGATAGAGATATGGATATGGATAGAGATAGAGATAGATATATGGGAAGAGTATATTTGTGAGTACTGAGAGACATTGTCTTTTTGCTACTTTACTATGTAGTGTTCCCTTCGGTGGAATTCATCTGGGAGGTTAAGTAAGAAGGAAATGATGGCAAATCCTTTAAAATTGAAACATGGAGGCTGTTTATAATTTTGAGAGGGATATGTTAAGTTGTGGTGGAGTGGGAGTGCAAGTGGGGAGATTTATTTAGAAGGAGATGGGGAGGGAGTTAAGGAAGGATTTTTCTTTTGAGTTAGGAGACATTAGCATATGTTTTAATATTGAATTGGAATGTGGAGATGAAGATATTAATGACATTAGATACAGAGGTTATAACTGAAGAATGGAAGACTGTGAAGGAAAGTGTAGGAGGGTTAGGCCCAAACCACAAGATGGAACACAACATCCATTATAACAGGTGAGAAGAAAAAAAATATGGTAGTCTTACAGGTGGAAAGATGAGGGAGATATGTTGTATGGATGGATTATATTTTCTAAATGATGTCTAAAGTGAAGGCATTAGCTTAAAATGAAAAAAGAAGGTGTATGAGGAAGGTATTTCTTCCCTGCCTTCATAGCTATCTACCAAAGGAGGAAATATACCATAGCTGACATTATTTTCTCATGGTCCCTTCCTACCTTTTCAACCTGAGTTTATATCACAGGGCCACAAAGTTCCAGCCACACTGATTTTCCTCCTGTATTTTCTTTCTGTCTTAGGACAGGACATGTTTTTCCCTAATTTAGGGCTTTGGAAGACTGATGTTTCCCTCATGAAATACTCTTCTATCAACCTCCACAATCAGGTCTCAGCAAAAATGTTTTCCCATGAGGGAGGCATAATAGAGTGTTTATAAAGTTTTCTCCTACCCCAAGCTTTCTATATCATTACCCTGTTTTATTATTTCTAAAATGTTATAACTGACAGAGAGTAGGTGCTCAATATATACTTTTTTTCAGTGACTAGACACCCTTTAGTACCATCTTCTATTTCCTGAATGCTTATTTCTTTACTCAGCTTTTTCTGCCTTTCTTTCTAGACCCCAGGGGAATATAAGCCACATGAAAGCAAGGTCTGGTTTGAATTTTTCACTCATAATTCTAACACCTTGAACAGCTCCTGGTACATAGGTTACATATCTATTGAATAAATGAACAAAACATGGAAGAATGTTGGTCCATTTCACAATGATTTTGCTAAACTTAAAGTAATACAAGTCAGCTTAAAATAATCATGTGATTTTCTCCTACATGGTGTATTTTTTCTGATACATGGGTCATCCAGGACTGGGAAATTGCTCATGAGTGAGACAGAGAGAGGGAGGTAAATGACTTCATGGTATTTGCAATGGACTAATTATAATGACTGGGATATAGGCAGTCAAGAGAAAAAGGGTTAGTAGAAAGTAAGAGACAGATGTGATTAAGAGATTGACAAGGTCAAGGTAACCAAAGAATTATGCCGTTAAATGTAATTCACCAGGTGAGCTAAAAGATGAGAAAAATGTAGTTGGAAATATTTGAAACAGAGGACTTAGAAGTGGCACAGTTTTGCTAATGATAAGTTCGGGATGGAGCTTGCATCATAGAAAGTGAATGGCTGAAATGAAGTGAAAGAAATGTTCATTGGAGGTAAAAAAAAAAAAAAAAAAGTAAAGGAATCAAGAGTACAGAACTTGGATATTTCACTTAGCTAAATAGTGAAGTCATGAGAATGGAGACAAAAGTTAAGGTACAGAGAAAGACTATCATTTATAAATTAAATTCTTCAGTTAATGGCAAGAATGAATAAGAGGTCAGGGTTAAGAGGGCAAGGAGGAAGCATAGTGGGTAACTGAAGTGAAAGGCATAAGTTTCAAAAGAATAAGAATTTTCCTGCCATTATTATTTTGATTGTTATGTCTGTATACTTATTCAAGGGGGTGAAATAATTTGGAGGTTGCAACTGTGAACAAGGAGGACAAATTACTTCTCTCATTGACTTGAAATATAGAAGATAGGAAATTAGAACAAAAAATAAAACAAAAGACAGCCTTCACAGGAAAGACATCAGTAGAAATGGCCAGGAGGAGGCCGATGAAGAGAATATTTGAGAAGAGATGGTGGAGGTGAGGTTGCTGGGTACCTAATAGCATGAAGATTATGGTTGGAATGAGGACTGTCATCACACATTCCTAGATGGAGATAAACTAATTTGCTTTATTTATAAAGGTACAAAACACAAAACAAACTCAGTGCCCATCAGTACTCACATTGCTTTCAAATCAAGGAATTACAAGACATCAACAGGGAAATAATTGGCATTGCTACATCTTGTTAGTCCCTCTGGTCTTTGCTACTTATCTATATCCCACTCAAAGCAGAGAATATTAATATCAGGCACACACCCACACCTCAGTAAGCATTCGTTTAATGAATAAATACCATTTGCCATTATCTGCTATTTCTCGATTACATATTCCTTTACTTTTGAATACCACCGCCGGGCGGGGGGGGGGGGGGGAATGCACATTTTCCTATCTAGTCCCCAAATATTGTTTTTCAGCTATTTTCATACACCAATAACTCCTTATTCATGTAACAGATGCTGTTTCTGCTTTGTGATATCTATGCCTGATTTTGCTAAAATTGCTATCCATCATCAATTCTAGGAGCCCCATGGCATCTTGTGACATTTGAAGATCAATTGCTACTAGAGTCAATTAGGAAAAGCTTTGTTTTAATGGACCTAAAATTGATATTGGTATTTTCTATTATTGGAACTTACTCAGAATATCTCGATCACTGTTTTCACTCACAATACATAGAAAAGTCTTGATTTAGTCCCCAAAAAACTGTTTAAACGGCTCTCTTTTAAAAGAACATATTTTGTTGAGGTTTTGAAATTCTGAAAATTGAGAACCATGGACTTTTCTTTTGTTGAGTACAAATGGGAAAAAATCTACTCAGTTTCTAATGCTTTTTCATAAAAAACCTCTTATTTCTCATTGAAATAAGAAAGCTCTGAAAATGACAGTCCATATAATTATTTGACACTTTTCTGTCTGTCTGAGAAAACTGGCCTAGTGGAGCTTTTGGTACACAGAATGATTCTCTCAATTACATTTGTTGCAGAGGGGTAAATTATACCCAAAGTATACCCATTCATGAAATTATTGAAATCAATGTTATGGTATGAAATCTTAGCCTCTGTTAAGAATTAAACAGTACTTTTTTTTTTTTTTTACATTTAATGAGTATTCACATTTTCTAAATGCAAACTTTCTGTTGTTATGATTTAGAAGCAATGTGGTATAGTGAAAAACAGAATTAGTGAGGTTTGAATATTGGGTACATTATTTTATTTATTTGTTATTTTTTAAGATTTATTTATTTATTTGAGAGAGAGAGAGAGAGCATGCATGAGCAGGGTGGAGGGGCAGAGGGAGAATTAGAAACAGACTCCTGGCTGAGCAGGGAGCCCCACATGGGGCTCGATTCTAGGACACAGAGATCATGAGCTGAGCTGAAGCCTGAAGCCAGACACTTAACCGACTGTAGCCACCCTTGGCTACATTATTTTATTCTTTTTCTCAAATATTTTTTTAACTGCCAGGCACTACCCAAAAAGTGTAGTGACACAATGTAGAAAAATGGAGACATGGTTCCTGCTGTGAAGAATTTACAGTTTATTAAAGGATACAAGCAAATGGCAAAGAAATCCAAATGTGATGTGATAAATTATGTGGGTACATATATAGAGTTGCTAGACGTAATAAAAGTTTCCCAGTTAAATTTTAAGTTAAGATAAGCACTGAACATTTTTTTTAGTATAACTATGTCCCAAATATTGTATGGGAGATATAACTAATCAGCTAAAGCAGGCAATCTTAGAACATAGAGAGTGGATCCAAGCTAAACTTCCTGCTTAGAAAGCCTTTATTGAGGATATGCTATCTAGGTGGAGAGGGAGTCACCCAGGGGATGAATGAGAATTGTAGGTAGAGGAAACAGCACATGCAAAAATCAGAAGGTTAGAAAGAGAAGAGTGCATTTGGAGAACTATATTAAGTTCAGTAAAAGTTCAAGGAGAGGGGTAAGAGAGGAGATTGGATAGTTAAACTGGGGCTCTGTCATGCATGGACTTTAATTTATCCACATTTAACTTTTTTTCCTGATTTGTTTTCTAGAAATATTACCTGGTTCACGGTGTGTAGTATAAGTTTAATGTGGGAGGATTGAGAAAATTGGGGGGTCAAAATATACAATATTAATGAGAAATGATGATTGTGTAAATAGGAGAGGTGGGTGGCAGTAAGGACAGGATGGAACAAACTCAGGATCCACTTGAAAGTTATGAATAGGACTTTGGAATTAATCATAAGAGGGCAATAAGGGAAAATGTTAGTGATAAAACCTAGATTTCTAATTTATCATATAGGAGTATTAAGATTAAATTCTCTAAGCCAGGAAATACGGTCTAAAAAAAATATGCTGAAGGCAGTGGCATTGCCAGTGCGGAGGTTGGAAGGATATGAGGTGCATTTGCAACAACCTAGAGAATTCCATTAGGTAGTTGGTTGTATGTCAGTCAAGCCCACATCTGGGCTTTAGCGATAGACTGAGGTATTGCTTGTTCATAGATAAATGTTCATCAAAGTGTGGTTTTCGATGATCTGCATCAAAATCACCATGTGTTCATGTTAAAATTCCTCAGCTCCAGCCAGACCTCCCAAAATGACTTTATCACAGATTATTTTTACATGCAGTAAAGTTTGATAATCCCTGATAGAGATGATGGATGAAGGGGTGCCTCTGGATAATATCCCTCAAGGACAGTATACCGGGACAAGAGCACATAGCTCAGAATGAAATGGAATACCCCCAAAAGAACCGGAGTCCCTAAGAAAACTTAGAAGGACCAACCAGAGAAATGACAAAAAACAGTTGAGGATGGTGTCAAGGAAGCCAAGGTTATGGAAGTTAAATCTTATAAAATACAGTGTACTAAAAATTTGTTTTTTACTTTGGTTGTATGCTACCTGCTTCGTAGACTTGTTGTTTATCCTCCAAATCTCCAGCACGTAGCACATAAGACGTACTCAAATTTTTTTGTTGTTTAATGAATGCATGAAAATGTTCGAGCCTTGGTAATAACAAACTGTACTATTTGCCATAAATAATATTCTTCCAGATGGAATCTCTTCTGAGGGAGGTGATGCATTATAAAAATAGCTTTGTAAAATTTTCTATTAAATATCTGAGGTAAATATTGTTTTCTAACCAAATTTTGCTCACATGTAAATATTACCCTAGAAAAGATAGTTATTTTATATATATTTATTTGAACTGAGATTCTCATAGCATTTGAACTGGCAAAAATTGTCATGTGTTCTCACTAAAATGGAACTATCCCTTCAGCTATTATTCAGTACAATAAGAAATCATTTAGTAAGATGCTAATATGACTCTTTTACAATGATTTATCTCCACTCTTTGATTTCCTCTGTGTTATAAATCTCCATGTTGGAGATAAGTGTAGCAGCTTTTCAGGTATACATTAGATGAGTTGGCATACATAACTCAAGGCTGTATATTTTAAAACACTCTTACTAGGATACGATTTTTAAAGAATTTTTTTTTAAAAAAAGGAAATGAAAGAAAATGCATAAAATGGCTCTACATATTATATCCCTGTCAGTATATTAATATGCTTAGCTTTTCAGTACCTCCTATTTCAGTTTTGATTTGGTCACTTGTTTAATTCACCACTCCATTTTAAAATTCCCACACACAAATGCCTACTGGAAGTTTAATGTGTATGTGTCTCCATTATTTAGCACATGAAATTATAGCATAAAAAGATGAAATAAATACAAGGAGGTTATAAAATTATTGCAATAAATATTCTAGCTATCACAAGAAAAGACCTGTGCTGGAAGGAATATTCACATAAATGAAACTCCCCTATATATTAATATTTCAGTCAAAAGAAATGACTCACCAACACCCTCCCCTCAGGTAGAAAGTCTGAATCTGCATTTAAATGGAAAGATGATTTCTAATTCAGAATTCAGCTACTGGAATCAATTAAGAGAAATCAGATGTGGGCTGAAAAGTGGGCTTTAAAGTTACATTGGATTACAGGCATATGAAGATTTAGATCTAATCAAATGTATCAGGTTAATTCTCTCAATGAAGTTTCTAGCCTATCCCTAATTTAGTCATCAAATACCTGCTCCTAAGAATAAAGTAGTTAAAAATATTCATCTAGTAGTTCATTCTAATCTCATTTTTAGTATTTATTTTAGATTCCAGAGTACAAAGAAAAACAATGCACCTTTAAAATAACCTATATGTGAATCTTGCTTTTGTGTAGTATTTTTCATAATAGTGTTCACTGAAAAATCATCTTCTGGAAACCTGTAAAATAATAATGAAAAGCAACATGTGAAGGGCCTCATCTAATAAGATGTCATTTCTGTTTATACTATCAATATGCCTACTTAAAACTCAAACCAGCCGTCAGTCAATTTAGAAATAATCCCCAACTCATAAATCTTCCACAAGTATGAGAACTCCTTAAGAGATGGGATACTATCTATCTTGTTTACCACCTTACTCTTGCCCCAATAAGAGAATTCAGCATTTTGCAAGCATTCTATAAAGTAAGTTTTATATCAATGAATCAATTAAATAATAACGAGCTCAGAATTTTCCCACAATTCAAAATGTTGAAATTAACATTGACTAGTAACTCACAGTGTATTAGAAATCAAAAGTAGAAGGAAAAATAGTTGATTGACCAAGGGTCTGTCTCTCATGCAACAAACAGAAATGTCTTTATATTAGGGACTACATTTTATCAGTATTCAATATTCTCTGCTTCTAGTACAAAATGCAGAGCACATGGACAGTGCTCACTATTTCCTGATCGAATCACAGTGGGCATTAGACCTCTCCTGATCTCCCACTTTTGTAATAATATTACATAATTATGCTTTCGCAATCTTTGAACAAGCTCTTCCCTCTCCCTGGAATGCCCTTCCCTCTGTCCTTCCCTTGGTTAATGCTTTGTCACCCTGTGCCTCCTCTGCATCCTTTGGCAGAGATAAAATTTAAATACTGTTCTTTTTCAGAGTGCAGACTTGTTGAGAAGATGATGCCCACCCAGAATCTACATTCCCCAGCCCCATCTGGGTGTATGTGAGAGGCACTGTGACTCCTTCACAGCAAGGGGATAGGAGTCTAGTGCTATGTCACTGCTTGGGTAAAGATATTTTTTTTTTTAATTTTTTTATTTTTTTAAAGATTTTATTTATTTATTTGCCAGAGAGAGACACAGCGAGAGAGGGAACACAAGCAGGGGGAGTGGGAGAGGGAGAAGCAGGCTTCCCGCCAAGCAGGGAGCCCGATGTGGGGCTCGATCCCAGGACCCTGGGATCATGACCCGAGCGGAAGGCAGACATTTAACGACTGAGCCACCCAGGCGCCCGGAAAGATTTGATTTAAAAGTGGATATGCCTCTGCCACTCGTACCCTTTCTTCCCTGTGGGTAGGGTGGATTCAGAGGATCAAGCTCTTAGGAAATTGCAAGGCCATAAGAAGAAAAGGTGCTCGTTTGGATGGGAGCCACCCACCCAATCAGAAAATACCAGTTGATTTTTTTTTTTTTTTTAAGATTTTATTTATTTATTTGAGAGAGAGAGACACACAGCGAGAGAGGGAACACAAGCAGGGGGAGTGGGAGAGGGAGAAGCAGACTGGCTTCCTGCAGAGCAGGGAGCCCGACGTGGGACTTGATCCCAGGACCCTGGGACCATGACCTGAGCCGAAGGCAGTCGCTTAACCGACTGAGCCACCCAGGTGCCCCAATACCAGTTGAATTTTATGTGCCCAAGAAACAGTGTTTATTCTGTAAAGTCGTTATACATTTTGCTGTTGTCACAGCCGCTATGGTGCCGCCTTAGCTGGTATCTGTGCCATTTTAGGTGATTCTTTTCAGCCTCTTCTATCAAAGGACATCTAATATCGTGAAGCAAGCAACTCTATGACAAGAGTATTCTTCGGCAGAGGCTAACTATGCATCATTTGAGTTACACAATTGGAAGGAAACCTCCGCTCAGGAAGAGTACCCATGTAAATGGAAGGAAATGTTTGTTTGTTTGTTTGTTTGTTTGTTTGTTTGAAACTGCTTTGGGTAGGAGTGATGAGTGGGAAGCGATGAACAGTATGCACAAGCAGTAAAAATTCTTTTTTTTATTTTAAAGATTTTTTATTTATTTGACACAGAGAGAGAGCACAAGTAGGCAAAGCGGCAGGCAGAGGGAGAGGGAGAAGCTGGCTCCACACTGAGCAGGGAGCCCGACATGGGGCTCGATCCCAGGACCCTGGGATCATGACCTGAGCTGAAGGCAGACGCTTAGCCGACTGAGCCACCCAGGCACCCCAACAAGTAGTATAAATTCTTAAATTGGCCTATAAGAATAGTGGATCTGATTAATCACATTTTTTCTGTGTTGTTGGGAAATGCAAATTTGGGGTCAGAACTGAATTGCTCAGGGCAATACAGAGAACAAATGCTGCCCCAGGCAGCCCTTCCCAAACTGATCCTGTGTATCATTCAGTCTCAATGCAGACTATATACTGAATAAATGTTTTCTATAATTTGTTTGATGGTATGACAAATTTTGGGCCTGGCAAAGCATTTATTTGTCTAAGTTTGGCCTTAGCTCTAATGTACTGTATGCTATATCTATCATAATACTATTACATATACACACACAAGTGTATTTTCTAACTGTGTAAGAAACAAATTTAGACTCAGCACGTACAATATTTTCTGGAACACAGTGGCTTCTGAAATATTTGTTCATTGATTAACAAAATAATGGGGTCGTTTGTTCTACTATTGTAAAGGTATATACCCTCCCAATAATACAAATTGGAACTAGAGTTAATAGAAAGAGGGTGTTGTTTACCTAAAGGTGTAGACTGCAGTGGAGAACAATATCATATACGGCTTAAGCATTTGATCTTTAGAACAATGGATAAATCTTTTTCTCTGCCCTGTCTCCAAACCTTGCTTTCTGTGATCTTTAGTAAATTGCATACTTACTCACTTTCTTCATAACAATAACAGTACTTGCAGTGTTTAATGAGATTCAAATGAGATAATTTAAGTGTTTGACATACTGAATGTTACCTTATAAACTATCAATACATGTGAGCCATAATTAATATTATTTCCTGAAGATAATTTATGGACTTTCAGCTAAAATCTATGTTCAACAGATTTCTTTATTTGACATATATATTTTAAATGCTTTTGTTCTTTCCGCTGTAGATGTAACTGTATATATTAATATGAAAATGATATAAATTTACAAGATGGGTTTTTCTTGACCCTCACAATATGTAAACTCAATTTCATAAACTTTCATGATGTCTTCAAGTTTCTCTTCTGGAGAAAATGAGAAATGAAGATAACACATCTGTTATAGTGACCTATGCTAAAATAGATGGGCTACAAACTTGATTGCTAGCTCCACTTTTGCCATCAAGGTGCTAACAATTTTGGGGCAAGTTATTTAACCTTCCTGAACCAGTTTGCTCTTCTAAAAATGGCAATCAGAGAAATAACTCTCCCCAAAATTTGGCTTAAAGGAAAAACTAATATGAATGACTTTAAAGTGTTTTTTGAATATAAAATGTCACATAATGTTCAGCTATCAAGAAAGAGACTTAACTTTTACAGGTGTATGTTTCCATTTCTAATCACTATCTGCTACAGTGATTATCAGGAAAAGTAGTTGATTGATTAATTGATTGATTGATTGATCACTTCATTACATTAATCTAAAAGTGGGAAAAAATACGATCTTGTTTCTTACCTGAAAGACATCTGCATCAAATCCTCCTCCACTTTACAGTGTAAAAGTGTGCTTATGTTAAAGTGCTTCATTTACAGGAAAAAAATAGCTCCCTGCCAAAAAAGAGCTATGTAACATAATTACCCTTGGCTTGGAAGCCTACTATTAGTTTATTCAATAACTTTCCCAAATGGTTATGGGAGAATTTGACATGAAACATTTTTGTTAGGAAAAAGCATCTTTCAGCTTATGTATAATATAGACTCAGAAGAAAAATGTGAACTATTGAAATAAGCCTACATTTAACAGTGACAAACTACTTGCCACTTAAATTCCTTAGGTTTCAAGTCCCTGGTTCTATTTTTGGTTGCAAGTAAGTGGTACACAGTGTCACAGAATTTTCTGAGCTCAAATCGGTGGATATCTTTTGCTCAATCATATAGCCAGTTACTAGCTACTTAGACCTACTTCAATAGGACAAGAAAATAGTACCTCATACAAGGGAGGAGCAGGTGAGAAGGATCAGGACCTAGAAATAACCCTATATGTAGATAAAGTGTTGCATTTTTAGTGTAAGATGCGAGTAAGATATCTGAAGAACATGGTGACTGTTCTCAAAGCAGCAAATGTGTTAAGATTCCTACAGGTTCCTGGTAAGCGGAATTCTCTTAACATAAACAATGTTTACTGTTCAAGACTGTGCAAGTTCAATACCCTCTATGGGGGCAGTATATACTAGTTAAAATTCTTAGGGCACCTGGGTGGCTCAGTCGTTAAGCGTCTGCCTTCGGCTCAGGTCATGATCCCAGGGTCCTGGGATCAAGCCCCCCATTAGGCTCCCTGCTTGGCGGGAAGCCTGCTTCTTCCTCTCCCACTCCCCCTGCTTCTGTTCCCTCTCTCGCTGTGTCTCTCTTTCAAATAAATAAATAAAATCTTTAATAAATAAATAAATAAACTAGTTAAAATTCTAGATCTTGGGGTCATATAGCCATTGTTTTAAATCTTGTTTTATCACTTGCCAATAATGACTTTGGGCAATTGATTTAACATCCCCAAACCTAATTTTTTGTATCTGTAAAAAGAAAATAATAGAAGTATCTAATTCTATACAAAAATTAAATGAGAAGATTACAAAATTTTCTCATGAGGATGGTATATATTAATACTCAGTACATCACTTTTATTGATATAATTGTTAGTGTCAAGACAGACAGGCATAGGGCACAGCCTGATGGTTGTCTCTATGGGTAAATTATGATGAAGTTTAGTGAGACATCAAAGGGATCCAGCAATACTGCGTTAATGACTGAGCAAGCACAAAAGAGAACCATTTGCCTTATCAAAGTAGGGACTTGTGTTTGAATGCAGCAGAAGGCCAGTTACTGGAGATACAATCATGTTTACAGGACAAACAATTGCAAAATCAATTTACAAACATAGGACTTCACTGATATAACAAGTGCCGAATTTTTATTTCCTTATCTTCATTTTACGGATGAAGACATAATATGGTACAGAAATGTAATTGACTTGCCTGAAATTATACAGTCAGTATTGGATCCAGGATTTTAAAATAGCACAAAGAACATATTTCTAATTACTGTGCTATCCTGCCTATTGTGATTAAAGGTAAAGCTAAGAGATTCCAGTCATGGAATTTACAAGGATAATGCATATAAAGCTAATAGTCTACGATGGGATCAAATGTGTCCAGTAATCTCTGCTTGGAATAGAACCTATACGTAAGAGTTTTAGTCATCTGAAAGCTCAAAAAAATACAAAGAGTGATGTATATTAAACAAGAAAATAACAAAGATTACCTCTGCTAGTATTATTACATCTGAGCCGCTATTATTATTGCTGATAATAACAATAATATTAATACTAGTATGACTACTACTAATAATGTGACTGGTACATTAATAAAAGTACATTGCCAAAAAAAGTGCGATGGGGGATGTTAGTACTAATTACCTCCATTGTCCATACTGGTAGGCACATTTGAAAGAGAAAATTTACAAAGTGGATGATTACCAAAAGATGATTGACATAATAGTTAAAACCATGACACATACTGCTTAGAGACGACTTAATATGGGCACAGTGTTTGAAGCACTGACATAATAAACAAGAATTTAATCTATTTTGTTTTATTTCAGGGAGACATCTAGGACTAATAAGTAAAAGTTAAGGAAAGAAAACATTAGAATTAACCTAAATAAGAATGTTCTTTTAATAAATGATTTTAGAAAACTATAAATAACTTAAAAACTTGCTAGTGGTGTGTATACTTTGATTTCAGTTATTTAGGTTGACAGTATAAGACTATCTGGCATGTTAGAGATAGTCTTTGGGAGGCTAGGGAGGATGATATAGAGGAGATTCAAGCAGATCTCACTTTACAACCTCTCCCTAATTTTGAATCATCATTCCCTAAGTTAACTGACCAACCTTATTTATTTACCTAAATCGTAAATACTGTGGAAGCACAAAATAGCTCAATTTCTGTGTCATCAAAGTAAAATGAAATTGATTAGAAAATATATACAGAAAATACACATAATAAATCAGTATTATAACATGAATTCTTTTGCTTGCTCCTAGAGAAATATTTTGAAAGTTTCTACAAGGTGCCTTAGGACAGCTTAGGACAGCTTGGAGGAGTGATCAATTGATCACTGATCAATTGATCAGGCAGAACCACTGTCTTCAGTTTGCTTTCAGGAAATCATGTACAGATGGCCCCCAACTTATAATGGGTCAACTTACAATTTTTCTACTTTATGATGGTGCAGAAGCTATACGCATTCAGTAGAAACCATGCTTTGAACTTTGAATTTCGAACTTTTCCCTTTCCCCCAGGCTAGTGATGGGCTGCACAATACTCTTCTCCTGATGCTGGCAGCAAGCTGCAGCTTCCAGGTCATCCGTGCACTCTCCAGGGTGAAATACACTGACACCCATTCTGTACCCATACGGCAATTCTGGTTTTCACTTCCAGCACAGTATTCAGTAAATTACATCAGATATCCAACACTTTCTTATTATAAGTAGGCTTTGTGTTAGATGATTTTGTTCAACTGTAAGCTAATGTAAAGTGTTCAGAGCATATCTAAGGTAGGCTGGGCTAGGCAAGGATGTCTGGTGGGCTGAGTGTATTAAATGCATTATTGATTTATGATATTTTAAGGTTAGCATGGTCTATCAGGACGTAAGCCCATCAGAAATCCAGAAGATCTGTACCCTGGATTATCTTTTACCTCACTATCTGCTTCACTTTATGTCTTTTGCTGGGAAATTTTCCTCTTCTAGAATTCTATATTTTGGAGTGCCCCAGAACTCAGTCCCCTTTTTATGTCTCTTTATACTCATCCACAGTGACCTCCTCCATTCACAGCTTCAATTCTTCTTCGTACACCAATGGCTCCCAGCATATCACCAGTTCCACCCACATCCCTGAGCCTACTTGACAGTGACAACGGACTTTCAAGAAGTATTTCAAACATAGCACTCCCAAAACAGAGCTCTGGATCTTTCCCCCAATTCTCCCATTCTCTCCTAGCTTCTCCCTTTCTGAAATGGCTCCACTATTTACTCAGTTAATTTGCCGGGACGATCGACTCAGGGACGATCCTTTATTCTACTCTATAATCACTGCATCGAATCCACTGGCCAGTCCTTTGGACTCTAACTTCAAGCCATATCCTGACAACAAGCTCATCTGACAACTTTCTCATCAAACTGGTCAAGTCGCTATCATCTCTCATGTGATTATTGCAGCCGACTTCTATTCCTTGCTTTCATTCAGACTCCTTATTGCCAATCTTACACACAGCAACCAGAGTAATATATAAAAGGAAAAAAAAAAAGAAAGAAAGAAAGAAAAAAACAGATTATGTCAATCTCCTGCTCAAAAATGCCCAAGACTTCTCATAGTCTCTCATGACTAAGGAGGAAATCCAAACCCTATATCACACTGTATACAAGACTCCATGTGATCTAGTTACTCTCTGACCTCATCTCATGACACTTTCCATTTTATTCTGCTCTAGCCACCCTGGCCTTTATCTGGCTCTCTTCTTGCAACACTATTTATTCCCTCAGATCTTCAAAAGGATTACTCCTTTCTTTCACTCAGATCTTTGCTCAAAGTCACCACTTCAGAGAAGTCCTCTTGTTGATTCTTTAAAATAACACACAACTACCAAACCCTGGTCTGGGTCCTCTATCATCTTACCTTTCTTTATTTGCCCAAATAATAGCACTATTGTTGCCCAGAATATATTCAGTTGTACATTGTTTGTTTACTATCCCCTCCACTAGAACAGTAGAAGAGAAGCTCTATTAATAATAAACAGCAAGGATTTTACGTTTTTGTTTTAAACACTATTATATGTCTAAAGGCTAGAACAGTGCTTGGCACATGGTAAGCAAAAACAAAGGAATTGAAAAGTAATAAGAAATTTGGTGTCTCATGATCTCAAACCAAATACTACATAAAGAGCTCATGTTAATGAAAAATCAGGATAAAGCATTGCCTTCATCTATAATGTAGTCCCACAGCATACTCTGAAGGATTACATTAGTGTGAGAATTTGAAATTATACTCTTGTGACAATCACAGAAAGTGAAGACTACCACCCTTGCTGACAATCAGATAATGATATTTCCAACAGAAAAGGAACAACACTCAGATCATGACAGCCAAAACCTATGAGACTATCTCCTACACTTCTTGAGAGGATCCCATGGTTCCTCTGGGATGCACCTTCTCTTGCTGCAGCTAATTTTGTGTGTTGGAACAATGGGTTCCTGGTAGTCTTTGGCTGTTGGGACTTGACAGAAGTGGAATTTCCACCAAAATTCATCTAAGACACCTGTCACAGCAGACTAGGGCATCCAACCCACTAACAGTGTGTGCATCTGCCACTTCCTTCGAATCCACCTGTTAAAGAAAGGCCAAATTGAGACCAAAGTAAGTTTGTACTGAATTTGAGTTCTAAACATTTCATTCAGCCCTACAACTTTATATTTATTTTTTTTATTTTGAGGCTTTTGAATTCTGATCAGATTATATTTTTTGCCTTGAAAATGTAACTATTAAAATTTCTCCTACTGTCTATCTGCTTGTACAGTTTGTCTAGTTTTGTTTGCCTATAAAGGAAGTCAATAGTGAAAGGACAGAAAGGGCCGATGAGTTTCTTCCTGAAGTCAGATTCAAGTTCAGTCGGTCTCACTACACTAATGTACTTTAGACAAATTTAGCCCTTGTGTCACCTTTGCAAAATCTTGTAAGACCTTTCCTCAATCTTGTATTTGTTTCCATTAGAACTACTATGAATTCTGTTTTGCCAATTCATGCATGCCTTGCCACTAAATAGGATAATTTCACATTGGTGAAAGAATTTCAAATCACAGTGATGCTTTTGGGAACTTTTATATATAAACAGGAATGTTCATTTGAGAGAAGCTTTCAAACAAAAAGGAATGAAATCTGGACTACTCAATGGTCCACCTTCTTTAAATAGTATGATGAGGCTTTCAAATACTATCTGAACTGCAGTGTTACTTCCCTAAAAGACTCCCTGGAAAGAGACAAGAGGCAAAATTTGTTTGACTTTCCTGTTTGTATCCCACCTTTCCGTTACCTCTTCTTGCTCCAGCCACAAATTTAATTCAATCCAATGGACTCCTTAATCTTCCTTTCCCTCTTTCCTGAAACATTCATTACAAATTTAAGCTGCTTATGAAGGAAATCCCTGTGCATGGACTTCAAACCCTATCATTGCATATTTCTGTGACGTTGTTAAGGACTACGCATATCCCAGGACAGAAAGGAAAAGAGTTTTATTAAAACTCTTTTTATTAAAAAAGACTTGTCCTGGGTGCCTGGGTGGCTCAGTTGGTTAAGCGACTGCCTTCGGCTCAGGTCATGATCCTGGAGTCCCGGGATCGAGTCCCACATCAGGCTCCCTGCTCAGCAGGAAGTCTGCTTCTCCCTCTGACCCTCCTCCCTCTCATGCTCTCTGTCTCTCATTCTCTCTCTCGCAAATAAATAAAATCTTAAAAAAAAAAAGACTTGTCCTGGGCACATACACTTGAGGTCTCCCTGACCTTTATCAATTAGTACATTTTTTTAAATTATATTATGTTAATCACCATACATTACATCATTAGTTTTTGATGTAGTGTTCCATGATTCATTGCTTGCGTATAACATCCAGTGCTCCATGCAGTACGTGCCCTCTTTAATACCCATCACCAGGCTAACTCAACCCCCCATCCCCCTCCCCTCTAGAGCCCTCAGTTTGTTTCTCAGAGTCCATAGTGTCTCATGGTTCATCTCCCCCTCCGATTTCCCCCCCTTCATTTTTCCCTTCCTTCTATCTTCTTCTTCTTCTTCTTTTTTTTAACATATAATGTATTATTTGTTTCAGAGGTACAGGTCTGTGATTCATCAGTCTTACACAATTCACAGCGCTCACCATAGCACATACACTCCTCAATTAGTACATCTTTTGGTGGAGCCAGAAAATGCAAAAATTTGCTCTCAAAAAGCTCATTGCAGGACCCTAAAAAGGATCTGAAGGTTAATGAAATAAGCTTTCCTGTAATGAAATATCTAAGGGCACATAAGTTAGGACAACCTACTTTAGGAGCTCTTGCTAAAGTAATATGAACCTGGTTCAATCTTACAAACAGCAAAAGAGTAGATTCATAGGAGACTTCAGAGATAATTAGTGTCTTTAGATAACATTCAGCATGAGTTCTGGACGCTAACATTTCCACTATCCTCTCCAACCATTTTGTAGATGACCTAAAACCAGAAATTGCTGATCTGGTATTAAAAAAAAAAAAAAGTTTGAATGGTACTCACTACATTATATTAACTTCTGCCTTTGGCAGAATGCCTTGAAGAGTACTTAGATGGGGGGAACCCTCAAAATAAAACAAGAATTTAAAAATAAGTAGATGAAGGGAGAACGGCTGCACCCTACAAAAACAATAAAAATTCTGTATCAAAGACCTTTGTTGGTTTCATAAACAAAAAGGCCAAATAGAAAATGAATTGAAAAATTATTTCAATAATCAAAAATCTCATCTTAAGAACAAGAACAACAAACAGAAAAGAACTAGAGGTCCCTGAGGGTTAGAAAGGGGCTCAAAGGGAGACTGTAGCAACCACTTTTCAAGATTTTTGTTAAACTATGAAATAGAACCATCTCTGGTAATAGTGTTGCCTGGTGGACTGGGGGGATGTGGGGTCCTGAGGCCTTGACCCAGCCTGTCTAAAAGATGTCGTGGGAGGATCTTGGTCTTGTCAAAGGAAAGAATTCAAGGGCAGACACAACTCAGCAGACTAGAAGCCCAACAGAAAGTTTATTGAAGCAAAAGTACACTCTCAAGATGTGAGAGCAGGTGAGCATAAGGGAGACCAGTTATTAACAAGGGGGTGGAGGGCGCCTGGGTGGCTCAGTTGGTTAAGCGACTGCCTTCGGCTCAGGTCATGATCCTGGAGTCCCGGGATCGAGTCCCGCATCGGGCTCCCTGCTCGGCAGGGAGTCTGCTTCTCCCTCTGACCCTCCTCCCTCTCATGCTCTCTGTCTCTCATTCTCTCTCTCTCAAATAAATAAATAAAATCTTTAAAAAAAAATTAAAAAAAAACAAGGGGGTGGAATATTCACTACTTGAGGTGGGAATTTCTTGGAAGTTAGGGTGAAGCACTTTTTCCTCCTTTTTGGGTCAGGGGTTTCCTGTCATGGTACCCTTAGGGAGGAGATTTAGTAGTTAATGTAGTAGGATGAAGGACTAATATGAACTTTAGCCTACTTCATCAGCCATCCTAGGCCTGTCTGGTTTGATCTGGTTTCTTGTGGTTTTATTTTGGAGTGCTGCCAAGTCAGGCATCTGATTTACTCATAATTGGCCATGACTCCCTCTTTGCTGGCCTCCAGGCATCCTGTTAGAACCTAACCAACTGGCTACTCTGACAGTAGGAGGACAGTAGGAAAACTTTCTAAGTAAAACAGGGCTTATTCCGTCAACTATTAATTCTACCATAATTTTCACACCAGTCTTAGGAATCTTCAGACTACTGAAGTGGTAGATTTTTCACATACCCTCAGACTCTCTCCCTCACCCGGTATACAGCAATCATTTTCAGCCTTCTCTGGAGCCAACTTTCCTCCTTTGTGATAATACAAATACATTTATTATTGAGAAATTCCTTTTAAATGTAACTATCAAATCAACTGTTTTTCAGATGGACTGTTTCCTGAAATACCCCACATCTCTTGCATGCAACCTACACTAATAGTTTAAATAGGTGTTTTTTAATCCTGTGTACTTAACTCAGTCCCAGCTTGATGAATTAGTTGAGGTCCATGAAACCACCCAGGCCAAGGAATCTACTGATATCTTGAAAGTATTAGGGACTGATCCCATTTAAGTAATAAATTATTCATCCCAGCCTTTACCCAATCTTGCCCAATATCCTGTGGAGCCCAAAGGAAGATAAAGACTGCTTCTGTTATGACATACTTGTCAAAATGTGACCCTTTTATTCCTTGTACTAGCACCTGAAATATTCCTGTGTTTCTTGTAGGAAAAACAAACAAATATGAATAGATATAAATTTGTACAAGATCTTATGGTTATAAATAAAATGTGATCCACTGTTTCCCACTGGTCCCAAATCCAAACGTAATATTGCTCTCAGTACTACCTAAAGCCATCTACTTTATTATTGTGTACTTGTCCTATTTCCTTCTACTATCCCTCTAGATCTCAACCTTAATATTTATTTGTCTTGTTGTGGAAAAATCAACAACATGCCAGGTCTGTTATATTTTAGTGATTTATAGAAGTCCTCTTCTACTTCTCTCAATCATGACTTAAAGGTTATAAAATTTCCTTGTGACTTCCTTCTTTTGTGAAGCTTAAAATACAAAATTCAAACATTGTTTCCATCTATTTGCTAAAAGCATTAATCTGGAAGAGATATAAAGCCTCCAAAGAGAAATTGCAATTCTACCAACAACAAAAATTCATAATTGAGAATATAATATATCCTAGGAAGGTAAATCTCTAATCTCTAAGAGACTACACATATCTAGAATTTTTCTAAATCAATTCTAAAATCAATTCTGGGAAATTTTATCACTAGTATTGGAGGTATAATGTGCCAAATTTTTCTGAGATTGCATTTCATTTATGTAATTAATCTCCAGGCCTTGAATTTTCTCTAAGGAAAAGAAACATGAACAAGTTTTTGATAAGGGTAAATTAAATTAGGTCAAAGGTCCACAAGCCCCCAATTTAGGATTTTCTAATCATTGCATACCCTTTTCCTTTTTTATCACTCATATTCTGGTCAGATACTAGCTGTCCTTTGACGGTATATCCAACAAGGTATATTCTCTTAGGAGTTATAATTGCAGAGTGACAAAACTTGTAGAAGATTTAGTTCTAGGGTCCCCATTAATTGTGTTGGTTCCTCCTGCTGTGCAGACTTTTACAAGCAGAAAACACTAAGGAATTCTCAGTTACTTTCTACAAAATATTATTGACTTCCTTTTTTTATATTTTACTATCCTTTGTTATAATCCTAAACTCAGCAATCCCCCTTCCCCCACCTGAGGGAAGAATCCCATTGCTTATTTACCATTAGGCAATGATCTAAGTCTTAGTCAAAGCTTCTGAAATTTCTGTAGGAAAACACTATTTAATTTTGTTTGTTGATGCTACCTACCTGAAAAATTCTGAATTTGTCTAGCATTCCATGTTGATTTATATCAATTTACCATTACATAAAGAGCCTCTCACAGAACTTAATTCAGCTTAAATGACTGAGTTGTTCCCTTTCACTTAGGCCAGGCATTTGTTAAAATATTTATAAGCATATTACTGCCCTACCCTCACACTAACCACAAGAGAAATGCTAAGACTTTAAATTAGGAACCTTTCGTTTGACCTTATATTTCCATACTAATTTCACCCACTCATTAACAGTTTTCTTCAATCAACAAGTATTTCTTAAATGTCTACGCTGTACCATTATTTAAAGCTTCAGGATTTCTAAGAAGGCAGAACTTAAGGGTTTATTTTCCAGACTTTTTGAGATATAGTTGAAACATAACATTGTATAACTTTATGGTATACAACATAATGATTTGATACCTGTATATATTGCAGAATTACCACCATCAGTTTAGTTAATGTCCATCATCTCACATAGTTACGAAAAATTTTGCTTGTGATGAGAACTGTTAAGAACTACTTTATAAACAAATTTCAAATATACAATACAGTGTTGTCAACTATAACCATCATGAAGTACATTACAGTCCCAACTTCTCTCTATGCCTAAATTGTTTGCCTCAATCCCCTTTCTAAAACTGCAACCATTTTAATCTTTTAAATGACGAATTTGGCTATCTTACTTTGATGCCAAGAACCTCCTGTCTGCAACCCATTCATACAGCTTTTGGTATAATAAATCCAGTTTTCTGGACAATGGCTTATAAGGCCCTGCTCAGCTGTCTAACCTCATCTGTCTGCATAATCCCTCTGTATAAAGTGCCTAATACACTGAGCTCTTTGTAGTTCTGGAAAGTGTCTTGCTCTCTGTGATCATGCCTTTATGATTATTATCCCCACTGGTGGAACATTCTTTCTGTGCCTCTCTCCTTTCTTACTGACTTACACTCATTTTCCAGATTTCAACTTATAGATCTTTTCTTCTAGAAAGCTTTCCCTGAATCCTTGAGACCTACTTAGGAAACCTATCTATATGCAATTATTTTATAATAGCTTTTACTGTATGCTAATTATTTTATTTGACTACATTGTATAAAATGGGTATTTTTTATTTATTGAGGCATAATTGACATAGAATAGTATATTAGTTTTAGGTATATAGCATAGTGATTCGACATTTGTATATACTGCAAAATGGTCACCACAATAATTCTAGTTACCATCTGTCACCTTACAAATTAATACAATGTTATTGACCATATCTCCATGCTAAAATTTACATACCCATCGTTTATTTATAACTGGAGTTTTATACTTCTTCATCCTTTCGCCCTCCCACCCCAACCCCCCCAGCCAGTCTTCCCTTTAGCAACCAACAACCTGTTCTCTGTATCTGAATTTGGGTTTTATTTTGTTTGTTTTGTTTGTTTTTTTAGATTCTACATATAAGTAAAATCATGCACTATTTGTCTGACTGATTTCACTTAACTTAAGACCCTCAAGGTCCATTCATGTTGTTGCAATGTCAAGATTTCCATCTTTTTATGGCTGAATAGTATCCCATTATATCTTCTGTATCCATCCATCCATCAGTGGATTTTCCATATCTTGGCTATTGTAAATAATGCTGCAATAAACTTAGGGGTGTATACATTTTTTCAAATTGCTGTTTTCATTTTCTTTGGATAGATACCCAGTACTGGAATCACTAAATAATATGGTAGCTTTATTTTTAATTTTTGGAGGAAACTCCACACTGTTTTCCATAATGGCTGCACCAATTTACATTCCTACCAACAGTGCACAAGGTTTCCCTTTTCTCCACATCTTCATCAACACACTTATTTTTTGTCTTTTTGATAGCAGCCTTCTTGACAGGTGTAAGATATTAACCCATTGTTCGGGGCGCCTGGGTGGCTCAGTTGGTTAAGCGACTGCCTTCGGCTCAGGTCATGATCCTGGAGTCCGGGGATCGAGTCCCGCATCGGGCTCCCTGCTCGGCGGGGAGTCTGCTTCTCCCTCTGACCCTCCCCCCTCTCATGTGCTCTCTCTCTCTCATTCTCTCTCTCTCAAAAAAAAAAAAAAAAAAAGATATTAACCCATTGTGGATTCAATTTGCATTTCACTGATGATTAATGATGTTGAGTGTCCTTTTGTGTGCCTGTTGACCATATGTATGTCTTCTTTGGAAACATGTCTTTTCAGATCCTCTGCCTATTTTTTAATTGGACTGTTTTTTGGTTATTGAGTTGTATGACTTCTTTATATATTTTGGATATTAATCCCTTATCTGTAAATATCTTCTCCCATTCAGGAGGTTGCCTTCTCCTTTTGTGATGGTCATTCACTGTGAA
>NW_023270447.1:35163728-35170450 GCF_011800145.1 Mirounga leonina
CATTCAGGAGGTTGCCTTCTCCTTTTGTGATGGTCATTCACTGTGAAGGAGCCTTTTAGCTCGATGTAGTCTCGTTTGTTTATTTTTGCTTTTGTTTCCCTTGTCTTTGGAGTCAGATCAAAAAAAAAAAATTGCTAAGTCTGATGTGAAGGAGCTCACTGCCTACATTTTCTTTTAGGAGGTTATGGTTTCAGGTCTTACATTCAAGACTTTAATGCATATTGAGTTGATTTTTGTATGAGGTATAAGATTTTAAATATAGTGTATACGGTTTCCCAACACCATTTATTGAAGAGAGTGTCCTTTCTGCATTGTATAGTCTTGCCTCCTTTGTTGTGAATTAATCGACTGTATGTGCATGTATTTATTTCTGGACTCTTTATTCCATTCCATTGATCAGTGTGTCTGCTTTTATGCCAATACTATATAGTTTTGATTACTATAGTTTTACAGTATAGTTTGAAATCAGGGTGACTGATACCTCTGGCTTTATTATTTCTCAAGATTGTTTTGGAGCTTGCTGATATTTTTTCAGAGCTCAGTTTAGAACTCAGCTTACATAGTGCACAGTACATTTTTCCAGAAGAAGAGGTGGGGGAAGGATGTAGGGATGGAGGGAGAAGGAAGGAAGGAAAGAAGAAAGAAGGAAAGAAGGAAGGAAGGAGGGAAGGAAGGAAAACATAAAGAAGGAAAGAAAGAAAGTTAGGAGGATGGGAGGAAGAAAAAAATCACATTAGATAATGCATTAGAGCTTTTCCTCTAAAAGGTCAGAAAGTAAATATTTTAAGATTTGTGAGCCATATGGCTTCTGTTCTAACTACTTAACTCTGTCATTGTAGCACAAAATAATGCCTTGTTCCAATAAAACTGTATCTACAAAAATAGGTAGCAAGGTGGATTTGGCTGGAGGGCCATAGTTTTTGGGTCACTGCATTAGAGGTTTTACTTACATCATTTCATTAATTTTACCATCAACTTTTTGTGAACAGTGAGCCAAAATAGATTATATCATTTGTCCAAAAGTCATAGAACTAGTAGTGATGAAGTCCTAGACCTACTTACATCCACAGAGAAGGAAGAAGGGAAAGTGAGGGTCAGAATACCATGGAGTATCTACTTTTGTATCCCTTTATGATCACTTAGAAATCTGCAGCTGAACTTTTCCCTAAGTTTCTACTAACAGTATTAAACTTAGCTCTCATTAACTAAAGACCTCAAGTTCTTAGCTATTGATATGTGCTGATTTTGTTAAATTGAAATCGCTCTCATTTTTAAATTTTCTGCTATTTCAGAAAAGTGTTGATGTGAAAAAGATTTTATAACAATTCAAAAATTTAGTGTATCTCCTGTTGTTCTTCTTTTTGGTCCTTTCAATACAAAATACCAGCCAAATTCATGATTTAACTATTGCAAGAAAGTAGGTAGCCAATAAATATTGCTTAACTTTTACATTTATACAAAACAAAATCATATTATGTAGCATTCAGAAAGATGAGTGAGTATGTAGAAAAAGACAGTGCAATTTATATGGGTTCAGAAAGTTTTATTTGTGAGATCAGAATCTTAGAGGCAAGGTTTGAATTTTTAAAAGTGGATTTATGTTTCTATGTCACTGAATATGGAGACACTGAATAAAGCTGAACAGCATTAAAATAAAATTGCTGCTAAACATATCATTATAAGTTGTATTCAGTGTCTCTTTGGTTCTAATGATATGGCATCCCTCAGTGTGTGAAAGTGAAAGATGATGTACTAGAGTTAATAGTTCAGTAGTTCAAGGTAAAGAACAGATCTCCCCAGGAATTTGTAAGGGCTGGAAGTGCTGAATCTGAGTCTCCAAACATTTAAAACTTTTAAGCCTTAATTTCTACCCTATTACTATGTATGGGTCTTTGGACAATTCATTTAACTACTCTAAATCTTGATTTCCTAATCTGTGAAAGAGGAGTGCCTATAGGTTTATAAGTTCAAATGCTGTTATAATAGCAATGTTAGCTGAATCCACTAATTCCATCATTTTCTAGCTATAGTAAAGAAGCTACATTATTTTTGTTTTCTTTAAGTTTGATATTAACTCAAGGCCACAGTATATTCATCACTAGTAACTTAAGCTGACTGGCAGGTGTGATAATAAAAATTCATATCCTGTACTGAAGTCTTTGGAACAAAGCTTCATAAATAGAATTGATAACTTTCTTAGTTAAAAAAAAATGAGATGATGGCATATCAACATAATGCTACTACTTAGTCTGAGGGGACAGTGGGAGGGATGAGTGTTCCTGTGAGTGGGGATAGAGGTGGAAATAGAGACACTATATATTCTTGTGTAACCAATGAAAGGCTGAGTTAAGAATAAAACTCATGGCTGGCAGATAGAGACTGAGAACCTATAACAAAGTTATGAATTATGATAGAGTCTCTCAGTTAACCACAGAAAATTTTTAAGACTTTATATATATATATATATCTCCTAATAAATATATATGTAGGCATAATAAAATTCTACAATATACTCATATAAGTGAGAAGAACTTGATCTCACATCCTGAGTAGTACGATCTAAAATGCAACTCACTTCTAAGAGGCTGCTCCTTTGTAGTCATGGCATTGCTATTAATTATATGTTTTTATTTATATGGTTAATGATGATAACTATAAGTACTTTGGCTGTCCAGTTCCACCGTGAACTCAGGAAAGTTGGACTTGGTAACACTAATATAATTATATGTTTAATCCATGCTACATGCCTTGTTAAGGATTTTCCATGCATTTTCTCCTTTAATTCTTTTTTTTTTATAAAGATTTTATTTATTATTTGACAGAGAGAGAGAGAGAGAGAGCACATGAGTGGGGGGGCAGAGGGAGAAGCAGACTCCCTGCCGAGCAGGGAGCCCGATGCGGGACTCGATCCCGGGACTCCAGGATCATGACCTGAGCCGAAGGCAGTCGCTTAACCAACTGAGCCACCCAGGCGCCCCTCTCCTTTAATTCTTAACACAATTTATATCACATAGGTATTTTATTCCCACTTTGTTGTTGATAAACTGAGGATTATGGAGGTGAATTATCTTGCCTAAGGCCACACTGCTGGTATTTAATCCAGACATTTTTGCTGCTGAGCCCAAATTCTTAAACATCATACTACAATATTTTAAGTGGCTCATCAGACCTGCTGCCACTTTAACAATTGACGTATTTCTTTAGAATTTTTGTGATTGCTATTACAATTATGCTATTATAATTATGTACAATTATGCAAGAGGAAAAAATTTCTGATCAAGACAATTGAACAAGCCCCTCTTGGATGATATTAGTGAGGAATGCCGGAAGAAACTTCATTCACCTAGCTGTCATAAATGGCTGCAACTGAAATCTGATCCTCTATTTGGCAAAATATTATGTAATTTGTCTGGGAAAAAAAAAACTATTAAAAGGTGAATTATTCACCAAGAGATCATAATTCTTTTTTCCTGTTGCTATTCCTCTTTTTAGCAAACTGTCATACTAAACTTAACCATTCCTCCAAAACATGAAACCAAGCCCTTTTGAGCAATTTCAAACATTTCCACAAATGAATAGACATAGCAATGTGTCATGAAATCTTGCCAATTTATAATGCCTATATTACTTCACAATAATATATTTCCTTATTTAAAAGCTATTTTATTGCCACTTTACAATTTTCAATGTGCATTTCTCTTCCCATTATAAAAATCAGTAATGTTAGGAGAAAGGTGTCAGCTGAAGCACAGGTTGTAAGGGTTCCAATTTCCAGTGAACATAACAAACCACACAGATCACAACTTTGTGTGGAGAAAGTCCTCTGTAAAATTACTTTTTTGCATGTGTTTAAATATTATTCACAATGAAAAATCTTTTCTATAGAAAAGCTTTAAAATAATATGGCTGACTGTTACCATGTGAATGCTTTTTTTTTAACATAGCCCTTTATAATCACATATACTCTTTATCCTTTTCCATTTCAGTTCTGTCTTGGTAAAAATGAACAAAATACAAAATTCGGTATAATTTTACCATTCGCATTAGCAAGAGAACAATGGCAAGTGGCTCTGAATTGCTCTTCCATCTGGCATTTCAGTTACTGTTTAGATTAATAGGTACAATAGGAGTTGAAATTTTCTGGGCCAGAGTTTAATGGTGCTCAGCACTGCTCCTTTCTGAAAGGACCCATCCACCTGTGGACAAAGCCTTCTGTCTGTTACCATGGCCCTGAATAAAGTGACTGATGAGCATGTGAGTCTGTTTCAAGTTGCAAAAAGGAAGAACTTACATTCCAGTTAACTACACTGTCTCTTCCTCATACGAATTATGCCAGCTAAGATAATCAATAACTTATCAGGCTGCTGAGAGCCTATTAGCATGTGGTTAATATGCTAGTGTTCACGGCAGTATTCTTCAAAATGGGAAGTGGCCCTTTGGTAATACACACTTCAGTAGTTTAAGCTCAATAATAATAACTCTTGTTTAACAAGATATTAGATTGACTCTTATAAATTAGAAGATTGTTTTCATGATCTATGTAATCTACTCTATTAATAAAAATAGAATGAAGGCTCTTGGCACAATTCATTTCTCACTTCTACTTACAAGTGGGATCTAAATATAAGGAATCAGGCTTGACCAATTAATCACAGCACTGAACAACGTGTCTACCTGAAAAGAATGTAAAACCACTGCTATTAGAAAGTTTAATTTAAACCCTAGGCCTAAATTAAAGAGCTTTTCAAATACAGAGATTATTGTCCAGGAACAGCAAAACACAATTATGTTTTATTTTTCATTTCATTTTAGGAAATTATTTCTAGAAAAAACACAAAAAATTGCTAAATCATTTCAAGTGGGTTGAATCTCGTTGCTGTTACATTTTAGCACAAACAAGAAAAAGGCATGAAAAATAAAATCAGTCCAACAGGAAGTATTTAAGATTCAAAGATTTTCATTTGCATCCTCCAAGTGACAAAGACAGGGTTTTGCATATGGTGTCTGTGTACTAACCGAATTTTCCAGCATCTACTCCTTAAATGCAATTCTGATTGTGCAGCCTTAACAAAGAACAGCTAAGTGAATGAGCAGGATGTGGCATTTTCATGTACTGTTCCCACTTTGGGATTGTCATATTGCATCTGTGGGATTAAATCTTTTAAGGAGTTGTCAAATTTAATTGGTGAATTTGCACAGTTCTGGTTTACTGGATACATCACACCACCAAGATCTTTTTCTTTTATCACTTTATGTTAACTCCATGATTTAAATATTGCCATCTGTGAACAAAGCCTACAGAATTAAGAAAACAGCTTTAGTAAATTAAAATTTTAACTGATGCATAATTTGAAGCCTTTTAACATTGTTTATTTGATACTTGGTGTATTTATTTATTTTTCTCATGGCAGGTATCCTATTTTGTACATGTTCAGCATGACAGAATGCCCAATAAACATTCCAACAGGTTTAAAGGCTATAAAAAAGAAGAGCAAAATCTATAACATCAGCAACAGACACACAATCCTTTTAAGAATAAGGACAAATATTTCAAATAAACACTTAAATGAAATCCAGCTTTTCCCCTACATATGAGTTCTGCATTGTCTAAGATCTAACACTCCATCTCTCATTCCACCTACTAAATTTGTTTTCAGTGCCTTACACATCCAGACTCTTCTGTTTTTCAAATTTGTAGCTTCTCTTTGGGTCTTGGCTTAAGTGCAACTTCCACAAAAGGTTCAGACTGCCTTCCCAAACAATCTAAGTTGGCCCCGTCCAGTCATTCCCAATTATCCCCCAAAAGTGTTTGTCCTTCAATTATCAAAAATTATAATCCTACACTTAATTTCTTTCCTTGTTTACTCACAGAATGTACATTTCTTTTTCTTCTTTTTTTTATTATTATGTTATGTTAGTCACCATACATTACATCATTAGTTTTTGATGTAGTGTTCCATGATTCATTGTTTGTGCATAACATCCAGTGCTCCATGCAGAACGTGCCCTCTTTAATACCCATCACCAGAATGTGCACTTCATAAGGACAAAGACAACAATTTTGTTTTATTCTATTTTTTGTTTTTTTCTGTAACTGTAAACGCAGCCTCTGGTACAGTGCTGGCAAATAGTAGTAGAGACAGCAGTGATAGGAGGATCAAAGGGAGTAATAATAAAATTATTTAATAATAAAAATGATACTTATAATAGCTATCTGGTTGAGCCCTGTATGCCTGGCACCGTGTAAGGAGAGTTGCATTTTCTTATTTCATTTTTAAAACAATCTTTAGAAGTAGGTGCTACTATTATCTAAAATTAGCAGATCGAGACACGAAGCTCAGAGAGGTTAAATAACTTATTCAGTGTCACAAAATTAATCTGGTGCCAGGATTCAAACCCTGGCCTTCCCACTCCAGAGCCCACATAAAGGAACTTGTTAAATGACTGTGTGGGGACGCCTGGGTGGCTCAGTTGGTTAAGGGTCTGCCTTTGGCTCAGGTCATGATCCCAAGGTCCTGAGATTGAGTCCCACATTGAGTTCCTTGCTCAGTGGGAGCCTGCTTCTCCCTCTGCCTGCCACTCCCCCTGCCTGTGCACTCTCTCTCTCTGACAAATAAATAAATGAAATTTTAAAAAAATGACTGTGTGATGTGTGAATAAAGGAGAGAGGGGAGGAAGGAAGGAAGGAAGGAAGGAAGGAAGGAAGGAAGGAAGGAAGGAAG
>NW_023270447.1:35170460-35249925 GCF_011800145.1 Mirounga leonina
AGGAAGGAAGGAAGGAAGGAAGGAAGGAAGGAAGGAAGGAAGGAAGGGGGAAGGGAAGGAAGGAAAGAAAGAGAAGCATGCTATCTATAGCAATGGATAATATGCTGGAAAAAAAAAAGTTTTTTTCATGAATTTAGGCCAGTCAAATACCTAGAAACTTTAATAACAACTTTTTAAACTATGGATTCTGAGAATGAGAGGTTGAAAGACACACTAAATAATGGTTCCATTTGGAAATAATCCTCTTAACGTGTGTATCTATCTTTGTTAACAATGACCATCATGGATTACTTTTGAGAATCAACATTGTTAATGAAACACCTAAACACGGAGCAGCTATAGCTATTTCCCCAAGCCATGTAACAGGTGGAGCATTTCAGCCCAGACATAAAGAATGCAATGGTAGCAATAGCTAACATGGAATAAATGGTTCTATGTATCCGTTTTGCACTAAGCACCTTACTCTGCATGTTCCCCTCTTCACTCTTATACAGTCCTAGCAGAGGAGCACAGAATCACAAGGCCAGAAGGCCTGGAACCTGGAATTCAGATGCAGACATTCCGATTCCAGAACTATACCCCTTAAGATTTCACTCTCCAGAGGTCCTGGATCATCTCTGTTGGAATCCATGGAAATAGGTGGAATTGTGAGAAATTGCACAGTTTATAAGTCATCATCACACATTTTTTACCTCATTGAAACCTCTCAAAAACTTGAAATTTTTCCTATTTGACAAGTGGGAAAATAAAATTCATAGAAGCTGAGTAACTTACTGAAGTTTCTCTAGTCAGTAAATGGCAGAACTAGGATTTGATTCCAGACCTGAGTGTTTACAAAACCCAGGCTCATTTTTTAAAAACTCACAATATTTTGTGGAGCTTATTGTCTACTGTAGTCTGAAGAGAAAGGAGAAGCAGCCGTAGCCCACCATAGTGTTCCAATTTCCCAGTAGAATCATCTGAATGCTAATTCTGGTATAACTCTGAATAGCTGAACCAGCTTGATTTACTCCTTTGAGAATTATTGTTTTCTTTAGATGTAGGATATATGCCAATGTAGAAACTAATACAAAATAATGATGATGTTGTGGTAGCATCATCCCCAAGAGTGAGCTTTTCTCCAGGATTTATAAATTGCACCTTAATGTTAAAAATACATATATTTTAACTTTGAATATGGTGATTCCAAGAAATATATAAACACAGTCATTATTGTAACAACTGAATGTTTATATATTATTAATAAATGAAATGCCATTTGAAACAAGACTTTTGAAAGATAGGAATATATAAGCACTCATCTGTAAATGGGAAATCAACTAGAATATGTCCTATAACTAATTATGAAGTGGATATATGGTTTCTCAAGCAAATAAGGAGTAATAGTTTATTGATTGAGCAGCTCATATGCTACTGTGACATGACGAGATTAAATAGTTGGGTCTTCAGCTATTTATGTTTGAAGATATTTAATAATATAAAAAAGGAAGTGTCATGTGCTGAATGTATGAAAAATCTTGCCAAAGAATGGTTTTTGAAGACTTTTCCTATCATTTTGGACATCAGCATAACACCAGTAATACATCTAATGGAGGAATCACTAAAGTAGAATGCCTGTGGACCTCAGCAGCTATCAAGGGTCTCAGCAGCAGGCTCAGCTCCCTGGGATACAGAGAAGATGCATAATACTGAATTTTATCCTTCAGGAGAGAGAGAGAGAACTGGGGCTTACATCCAACATTCCAGTGTCCTGCCCAAGCTAAAAGGGGCAGGAGTCTCTTAGCACCAAGCATGGCTTTGTGGGATTAGGAGAAAATATATAATCCTGAGAATTATCCTTCAGAAGTGAGAGATAGGTATAGAACATGCACATTCAAAAAAAAAAAAAAAATTGAGAGGTTTCTAGAATCTCTAGCTAGGCTAATTGGTGGAAGTCTTTCCCCTGCCAAAGCCAAACCATAAAGACTGGAAGAGGAGGCTTCTTCTTCAAAAGCACAGACACCAACACATAGCTACAAGAAACATGAATAATCAGGGAAATATGACCATACTAAAGGAAAAAAAAACAAATCAACAGTCATCAACCCTAAAGAAATGGAGACCTATAAACTACCTGACAAAGAATTCAAACTAATTATATTAATGAAACTCAATGAGCTACAAGAAACCACAGTCAGAAGACAAAATCAGGAAAATCATACATGAACAAAATGAGAATATCAGTGAAGAGTTACAAACTATTAAAAAGTACTAAACAGAATTAAAGTGCTAAAGAGTATAACAACTAAACTGAAACAAAACACAACATCAATAGAGAGCTTTACTAAAAAACTTGATCAAGCAGAAGAAAGAATCTGTGAACTTAAAGACAGGTCATTTTATGTCATTTTATGTTATTTATGTTATGTTATCTAGTCAGAGGGATAGAAAGAAAAAAGAGCAAAGTAGAACACCTGTTAGAGAAATAGAGGGCAGCAATATTATACAACCATAGCTGGCATATTGAAAACTGTATTACTGGAAAACCAATCTTTCCATGAAATATTAGTAAGTAAAGATATGTTACCAAGTAGGAAACAAGAGCCATAGGTCAGAAGAAGATACTCCAGGAAGATATTCCAGAAGATACTCCACTCACAAATACAATATAGGAAATGATCCAGATTCAGAACTGTTTCTAAACCCATAATACATCTCAATTATTATGAGTTTCTTAGACAAGAGGTGGATGCATCTATTACAGTTCAGATATGCAGTATTTATTATCCCACTGCTTTATCCATTCTCAATAAATTTTTATGTGAAGTGACAAATTCTAAATTAAAGAATAGCTTAAAATTTTGTTACAATTAGATCCTGATAGGGTTAGATTGCATCTAAATATTAGAGCCTACAAACAATAACTAAAAATATTTTTGGTTTGATGTAGACAAGGGAAACTTTAAATGATAGACAAATCTTTTAAAATATTAATTAACAGACATATAGTTACATGATAGTTACAAGCGATATACAACTGGATTTACCTGTGGAATAAATAGTGTAAATCAAAACTAGTATTATATTTTTAAATGAATGCATCCTTTAAAAAATCGTAGATTTCTTTTAAATGGCATTTTAGAATTAGTAATAACTTAAAAGTTACTCATGATTATGAGTACAATTAGTATTGTAATACTTATAATATTAATTTCTTACTTTATTTGACCCTGAATCTGCTTCATTGTTCAGACTGGTTTTTGATTTTTTGGGTTTTGTTTTGTTTTTTAAGAATATGACTTTCTTTTATATGGATGAAACAATCTGAAAATTATGAAAGAACACTTAGCTGAAATTTGGAAGACCTAACTTAGAAAAAATTTTTTTTCAAACACTAGGTTGTTCACAAAGTTTTTTCAAATTATTCTGAGCCAAAAGCAGTATAATTTTTTAAATTTATTGATTTTTTTAACTTCTAGTTTTTATTTAAATTCTAGTTAGTTGCCATATATGGTAAAATTGGTTTCAGGTGTAGAATTTAGTGATTCATCACTTACATATAACACACAGGGCTCATCAGAATAAGTGACCTCCTTAATACCCATCACCCATCTAGCCCATTCCCCACTCACCTCCCTCCATCAAGCCACAGTTTGTTCTCTATACTTAAGAGTATCTTAAGGTTTGCTTCCCTATTTTTTTCCTCTTCCCCTATGTTTGTCTGTTTTGTTTCTTAAATTACACCTATGAATGAAATCATATGGTATTTGTCTTTCTCTTGACTTATTTCATTTAGCATAATACACTCCAGTTCCATACACATTGTTGCAAATGGCAAGATTTCATTCTTTTTGATGACTGAGTAAGATTCCATTGTGTGTGTACCACATCTTCTTTATCCATTCATCAGTCAATGGACATTTGGGCCCTTTCCATAGCGAAACTATGGAAAGAGCCCAGAAGCAGTTGATAATGCCAGAAGCAGTATAATTTGTCATTAATCTGTAGTTTTGAAGTCAAACATTGCTTCAGATTAAAACAAAATCAAGAGGGAGGAGAAGTAAAAAACAAAACAAAACAAAACAAAAAAACCATCATGATGTAAAACATCCTTTTTTGTGTGTAACCTTAAACTAGCCCATACAGTAAAGATATTTAAATTTTGCTCTGATCTGATGTTAGATTCTACCTAAGCCCATTTCAATATGAAACAAAGAATAAAAGTTCTGGTTCTAATTACCTATCATTTACATAAAGTTGGACAACTTAGATCTTGTCACTGCACTTCAGTTTCGCCATCTATCAAATGAGACTATATTACTTTCCAAATACAACTGACACATAGTCAATCCTCAATCACTGGCAGTGATTTTTAAAAATATTAGTTTATATTTTCTTCCTTTGAATGACCATAATACCTATGTTTGCCACAAGTGTAGGTATGATCTGTCACCATACAACACTATTAAAATACCATTGACTATATTCCCTATGCTGTGCCTTTTATTCCTATGACTTACTCATTCCACTATGGGTGGCTTGTATCCTTCACTTCCCTTTACCCATTTTGCTCAACCCTGCCCCTCACATACACACTTCCCTCCCCAGCTCCAGAAGCCATCTGTTTGTTCTTGTTACTGATAGGTCTGATTCTACTGCTTGTTTGTTTATTCATGATGCAGCTTGGTATAATGCAGGGGTTCTCAGACATCAGCATCCATCAAGGTCACTGGGAAAGCTTGTTAAAAAACAGATTCCTGAGTTGCACCCCTATGCTTTCTGATCAGTAGGTCTGTGATGAGGTCTGAGAATTTGTATTTCTTACCATTTCCTAAATGATGCTGATAATGCTAGTCTGGGGACTGTAGTTTGAGTACTAGTTATATATTATAAGAAATTAAATTGACATTGAAGTCAAATATACTAGTATTAAAATCCTTGCTAGAGTACATGGTAGTATCTTAAAACTTTGCAAGTTACAGGTAAAGAAAGTGGCCAATCAGCATTAAATCCTTTTTTTTTTTCAGAAACTCTGAATTAGCTGTGCCTTCCCTGGTCTTAAGATTGGATGGTACATCGACAGATGAATGGATAAAGAAGATGTGGTATATATGGAATATTATGCAGCCATCAAAAGGAATGAGATCTTGCCATTTGCAACGACATGGATGGAACTGGAGGGTATTATGCTGAGCGAAATAAGTCAAACAGAGAAAGACATGTATCATATGACCTCACTGATATGAGGAGTTCTTAATCTCCGGAAACAAACTGAGGGTTGCTGGACTGGGGGGTGGGGTGGGAGGGATGGGGTGACTGAGTGATAGACACTGGGGAGGGTATGTGCTCTGGTAAGCGCTGTGAATTGTGCAAGACTGTTGAATCTCAGATCTGTTTCTCTGAAACAAATAATGCAATATATGTTAAGAAAGAAAAAAGAAGAAGAAGAAGAAGGTAGCAGGAGGGGAAGAATGAACGGGGGGAAATTGGAGGGGGAGACGACCATGAGAGACTATGGACTCTGAGAAACAACTGAGGGTTCTAGAGGGGAGGGGGGTGGGGGAATGGATTAGCCTGGTGATGGGTATTAAAGAGGGCACGTTCTGCATGGAGCACTGGGTGTTATGCACAAACAATGAATCATGGAACACTACATCTAAAACTAATGATGTAATGTATGGGGATTAACATAACAATAAAAAATTAAAACAAAAAAACAAACAAAAAAAGACTGGATGGTACAGGACACCCCCACTCCGCTCCCAGCAGCTGTACCTTTCCAAGGCCCTGCTGTTCCACTGACATCCTCCTGATTGCTAATAGCTGAGGAGAAGTTCTGTTTATAATCCCCAGTCAGCCCAAATCCCTGTTCTGCTCAATCCTTCCTCCAGTCCTAGGATGGGGCTTTATCTTATTCATACTTTTCAACTTGTATTTACCTCTGAAAATGACGCTGGCTCAGAATCTGCTCCCTGCTCAGAGGCTGTATTATCCCGGAACTGTGCCAGGGACTGTGCTTTGGCAAATAAAACACCTTTTTGAACACTATACAGTCTAGTGAATTCAAGAAAAGGGTTAAAGCTTGAGTAGATAAACATGAATATTATCTATAAAATGATAACTGACCTAAGGAGACCCTTTGACATCCCGGAAGAGTGCAGAGAATGATAGCACAATGCAGTCAAGGACAGACACTTTGAAGGAAACCACGTTCCTTTAGAAGGCTGGAGGAAGAGGCTTGTGGACGTAACACTGTGTTACTAGCAGCTGTATTTGTTAGTCACTCAGACGGACTTCAAAAATCACTTGTAAAGTTCTGGAAAAATTCACCTTTATCTCTGGCCAAAATCGCCTGTAACTACTATTTTGAGACAGTCTAAAATGGACATAGGCCATTTGGAGTACAGGCATCACAGGTCTCTTTCTTTTCCAGCATGGGGACCGGGCTCAGCTCAGTCAGAGACCCTGAAATCCACCATTTCACTCTGCATGTACAAGTGTACAACAAAAACATGTTCTCATATTGTGGGTATTTTTACCTTTCTGTTTTGCAAAAGTTCTTAACCAATTATGCAAAGATGAATGGAGAAGTTTATTTTGGTTTGTAGTTTAAAGTCCTCTATATTGGAACACATTTACATATGAATGATAATATAATATATTTCACTGTTTCTGGTTTTCCTTACTACCATTTTCTCATAAGAGAGCCCAGCATAATTATAGCTGTTCCCTCAAAAGTTCTGGAGGTTGTAATATCCAGTGAAGGGAGGCACACATATCAACAAAGGGAAAGGCCCCCATCTTCAAAGACCTGGCAGGAAACCTATTAACGAATTATTTGTTTCTCAGGTCCCAGTGCCTTAAGGCATGCTCAGGATCCAGACCTAAAAGCAAGGTGCTTTTGAAAAACTAAAAGTGACAGGGCAAAATCTAGATGGCTTCTCGCTACCGAAAACAGGTACATACCATCTCTTCCATTTCACTGACACACATTCTGCACTATTCATCAACCTTATTCTTTTCTTCTCTAGCCTAACCTTTTGGTGACAGTAAACATGACTTGACAGAGGGTCCGACACAGAAATTTATGATCTTTAACCTTTTTCTGATTTGTGACAGGTTTGGGACACATCTGGACTAATCCATCAGGGAGAAAAAATATCTTTGGAATTATAATATGACAGTGATCTTCAGGAGCAAACAGTCATGTGTTTATGTATAGCCCTTCCCAGTTGAAATCTAAATGAATAGAAAAAATAATAATTTTCTACCTAAAGAAGCTCATTTACTTAGAGTGAAAGGAATCTTTCCCATCTAATGACGGGCAAGAGTAGTTCAGCATGCATTTTTAAAATGCTTATGTAGCAACAATAGATCCTGGAAAGTAGATTATAAATTAATTCTCACGGCTTTAATATTAAATACAGATATATGTGTAGTAGAGGAAACAAAGACACTGTAGACATCTGTAAAATTTAGGCATTTGCAGAGTTGGAACTAGTGGTATAAATATATGTTGATATAAATATATCTGTATGTGAAAATGTCCTTATAAATGAAGAGCATTTGAACTATTTATTCTTGTAAAAAATATGCCCGGTAAAAAATACTCCACTAAATACTGATGCTACTTTTTAGTTGTGAAATGAAAAGGAAGAAATATATTCGGTTGTAAACATTTAAAGTTCTCCTATGCTCTGGGGCAAAAAACAGGTGTTTTGTCATCACTTTTCTTTTTTATCAGGCAAATTTGTATAACAACAATCATATTCTGAGATAGAAAAAAATCATGGAAATTTAGTCCTGCAATCTCTCAGTGAAAATATGGAAAATAAGGCATTTTATCTCTATTAAACACTATGCTTGTTTCAATGCTTTTACTCATGTTACATATAACTTTACACACTGAACTACCAAACCGCGATTTCTCAAATAATTAAGCTAAAGCTTCTATCCTCTCCATTTTGCCTGGTTCTCTCAGATGGCTAAAGAGCAGTTTTTGATATCTTTCATCCCAGGATAATTAAAATCCCTCCATTTCCTTTATTAGCAAAAAGTTCCTACACACATGATTACAATAATAATTTTAGCAACACTTTGGATGGTGAATGGAGATCGTACTCAAGCCACTTAGCAATTTGTCACTCAGTATATACCAAGAAAGTATATCCCTAATGTATAGAATCCTTGGTGGAGATGTTCTGCCAGTCTAACACAAATTTTAGCCACAATAGTTTCCTACGGCCAAAATGTATAAATGTCTTTTATTATTGCCTATAATAGAATTGATAGGGTTCTTTTTTAATGATACTGACTAAATGATCAAATTATTTTTCCAAAGATAGAAATAAAATGACAATTATGCAAGTTCCTACTATGCTCATGGGATACTATCCATCCAACTACAGGTTTAGTTCACTATGTTCTTGAGATCTTTTCCTTAGATGATTTAAAAAAAAAATTTATAATTTTTTAAGGATTTTATTTATTTATTTGAGAGAGAGAGAGAAAGAAAGCATGAGCAGTGGGGAGAGGCAGAGGGAGAAGCAGACTCCCCACTAAGAAGTGTGCCCAATGCGGGGCTCGATCCCAGGACCCTGAGATCATGACCTGAGCCGAAGGCAGACACTTAACCGACTGAGCCACCCAGGAGCCCCTTAAAGATGTTTTTAATAATAAATATTTTGGACTTCAGATTGCACTTCACAGTTTCAATTAAAGCCTTTGTTTTGATTTTGACATTCACTTAACATTAGATACTTGTAAAATAATATTTGAGTACATGCAGAGATTTCTAAATTAAAGTTGGATTCATAAAAGCCTCTTTTAATCCATTTTTATTTAGAGTTAATGTAATATGCATTTGTAAAATAATGTACTTGCTATATCTTCAAAGTCAATCAGTTAAGTATCCGACTCTTGATTTCCAGTCAAGTCATGAACTCAGGATTGTGAGATCGAGTCCTGGGTTGGGCTCCATGCTCAGCACGGAGTCTGCTTGAGATTCTCTCTCTCCCTCTCCCCCTCCCCCTTCTTGTGAGTGCACTCTTTCTCTCTCTCTCTCTCTCTCTCTAAAATAAATAATTAAAATCTTTAAAAAAAATTTTATAAAGTCAAAATGACTTCCAAATTACCTGTTTTCTTCTAGTTGTTGACTTCTAAGATACAGTGAAGAATATTTCTATTTAGATAAAGGTTCAGTATCAGTTTCAGAGTAGAGAAAGATTTTTATTTGTAAAAATATCTTCAAGAAATATTCTTAAAGATGTGTAGGTTGTATGAATTAGAAAGGCCCAAACTGGGGTGGTATTAGGGCATATTTCTAGGATCAGCAAGAGATGGACAAATGATAGCACCTTGCCTATAATTTATCCTCATCTGTTTACAGGAAATGTAACTGATACTTATCTGATATTCTCGTGATTGGTCATGGTGTATAGAGGAAGGCCAAGGGGTTGGCTAGGGATTGTGTAGTGATAAAACCACAATTTGGTGATAATATCAGCTTCAGGTTAGGGAAATTCTACAGTCCCCAGGTTTTATCACTGGAGATACAACCCACCATTCTACAACCCCCAACCCACCAGGAGACTTGAAAACATCTCAGTAAACTACTACTCCCAGTAGACTGGGCCATTTCTGTTGGATTCATTTTTCTAAACCTAGTTTAGAATTGCACAGTGTTGGCACAGATGAGTGAAATGGAGATAAAATTTTGTATCTCCACAATCTCCTCTATGATTGCCATCAGAACTTTCAACCGTTCCAAATAAACCTCCCAAGTAAAGTTAGTATCTTTGTCAAGCAAATGTATATTTAAGATCATTCTTTAAACCTGAGTTTCCACAATAATCCACTTCTCAGTATATAGCTGAAGGAAATGAAATTAGTATCCCTGAGAGCTATCTGCACCCCCACGTTCATTGCTGCATTCTTTCCAATAGCCATGCTGTGGAAATGACCTAATTGCTTACTGACAAATTAATGTATTTGTGAAATGAAATACTATTCATTCATTAAAAAAAAAAAAAGAAAGGAGAGGAAAAATCTTGCTATTTGCAACAAATATGATGGACCTTGAGGGCATACATGCTAAGTGAAATAACTCAGACAGAGAAAGACATATATGTGGAGTCTAAGGAAACAAACTCAAAGAAACAGATCAGACTGGTGGTTGCCAGCGGTGGGGGTAAGGAGTGAGGAAATTGGGAGAAGATGGTTTAGAGGTACAAACTTCCAGTTATAAGATAAATAAGTTCTAGATGATTTAGAATACTCTGAAAAGATAAACAAATTTAAGAATAAGTATCTGGTTAGAATTGGTGGTGGATTTAGGTGTGGTTTTCTACAAATTTCATGGTATTAAAGAGCAACTCAGGAATGATCAAATCCCGCATTTCTAAAGAAGTGGTATAGAAGAAACAATGTCCAAATAGGGGGGAAATACAGCATTATTATTATTAGTGTTTGCAAAGCACTTCCAAACCTGGGGTATAGTATTCTTTAGTCTCATGTATTTATGCTACATAATATTTGTTGAATGCTTACTAGGCTTCAGGCATGATAGGAGTGCATAAAACACCGAGCTTCTCTTCATGGAAATCATGTTGTAATGGGAGGTACAACCAACAATAAATTAATAAAGGAATATAGAGTTGCAAGTTGTGTTGAGTTCTATGAAGGAGCAGAACCTGGTATAGGATAAAACAAATATAACGGAGGTTACCTGTTTCAGAAAGGGAAATCAGGGAAGAACTCAAAGAAGGAGCATTTCAGCTGATACCTAAAGATGAGAAGGAGACAGCCACAAAAAGGGTCACCATTTCAGGCAGAGTAAATGGCATAAATATGGATGTCCAAAGGAACGAATTTGTTGGGCATAATTAGAGAATTAGAATTATCAGTGTAGCTGGAGTAAAGTGATCAAGAGAAAGAATTGAATGAGAAATAAGATAGATGGAGGGAATCAGATATGAAGGAACCCTTAGGATTAGCATCACAATTAAATTTTGTATAAGTGTAAAAGGAAGCTATGGAAGAATGTTAAGCAAGTGTATGACATAATATGATTTGTAGTCTGTTTTTCACAGAAAGGTCTTGCACAGATTTTATTACTTTTATTTCAAGTTACCTAATATTTTACAACTATTATAAGTTACTTTTTAAAAATATTAATTTTGATTTATTGCATAAAGAACTGTGATTAATTTGTTTCCAGGATTTTGCTATCTTATTGTGATAGTTGGTATAATAATTAGAAAATTTTCTATATTCAGAATCATTTTATCTGCAAATGTGGCTATTTTGTTTCTCCCTTTCTAATCCTTATAACATTCTCTTGCTTTTTTTAATGGGATAAGTAATAGAAGTAATAGAATAGTTTTTAACTATACATATTCTATATTTCCACACTAAGTATGATGTTTATTGTTTTCTATAGTCATCTTATACAAGGCTAAGAAATTTTCTATTTCTATTATCCAATATATTCTATTCTTTATTCCTAGCTAAGAAGGGTTTTCTTTATCATAGAGGGATTTTGAATTTCATCAAATACAATTTTATTGGAGAAGATCATGTAATTTTTCTCATTTAGTCTACTAATGTGGAAAATTGCATTGATTTTCTAAGTTAAACTACAATTTTATTTCTTTTATGACAATAACTTGGTCATGATATAATTTTTCTTTATGACACTGAGTTGAGTAAACTATTAGGTTAAGTTAGCTAATTTGCTAAGGTTTTTGCATCTATGTTCACACCAAAGTTTGGCCTATAATTTTCTTTTTTTAATATATTTTGCTGCCAGATTTTTGTTTGGGTATCAAGGTTATGCTATCTAGAAGATGAATTCATAAATAGTTCTGGAGGAATTTGTGTAAGATGAGCATTAATTCTTGATTTATTGTCTAGTTTAGATAACCTCGCTGAAGTCATCCAAGCCTTGTGTTTTCTTTTGGAAATGTTTTAAATTATTGATTTGATTTTTTTTAATACTAATTGGATTATTTATGTTTCCCATTTCTTATGTCAGTTTGGTAGATTTAATTCAATAAAATCTGGGAAGATAGGGGCACCCAGCTGGCTGAGTCAGTTAAGTATCCAACTCCTGATTTTCACTCAGGTTATTATCTCAGGGTCATGAGATCTCAGGGTCATAGTATCTCTGGCTCCCGCTGAGTGTGGAACCTGCTTAAGATTTTCTCTCTCTCACCTTCTCCCTCTGCCCCTCCCCCAACTCTCTCTCTCTCTCTGTCTGTCTCTCTCTCTGTCTCTAAAAAGTAAAATAAAATCCGGGAAGACAGTTTCTAATTTATGGGCTTAAAGTTTTACCTAATATCTCCTTTTTTTTTTGTATTATCTGTGGAGTTATTTTCTTGGAATGATTAGTTGTTCCTTTCTCTTTTTTATTGTTGGTCTTGCCACAAGTTTACCAATTCATTTTCTTTCCAAATCGGCTTGTTGAATCTCTTAACTGAATTTTTCCTACTTTATTGATTTCTCCCCTAATGTTAGTATTACATTACTTTGAATTTGGAGGTTCATGTTGCTTGGATTTTATTATTATTATTTCACGAACAAAATGCTTAGCTCGCTACATTTTCAGGCTTATTTTCTAATAAATGCATTCAAGGCTAAAAAGTATATTAAATATACTTAATATAGTATCCAGCAAGTCTTTATTATACTTAAGTTCAAAATATTTTCTACTCCCCATTATAATTATTTCATTGCCCCATGGGTTATTTATTTTTTTAAGATTTTATTTATTTATTTGAGAGAGAGACACACACACACAGAGAAAAGCAGACTTCCTGCTGAGCAGAGAGTCTGATGTGGGGCTCGATCCCAGGACCCTGAGATCATGACCTGAGCCAAAGGCAAACACTTAACCAACTAAGCCACCCAGGCACCTGCCTCATGGGTTACTTAGGGCATCATTTCAAAATAAAAATTTCCAAACATACAAGAATTTTCTAGGTATATTTTTCTATTCATATGTAAAATCTGTAACATGTCAGAAAACACTCTATAATTTAAATCCATTGGAATTTTTTGAGATTATGTTTCAGTATATTTTTTTCTATTCATGACTTCAGTTCAGCAGTCCAGTGGAGGACAGCAACAGATACAGCAAACTGGAAAACTGGACATCTGTGATTTTCTAGCGAGACAGGTAAGACTCCAGATTGGAATAATTTCAAAGTCCAACAAAATGCCTCACAGCTTCAGGGAAATGTCAGAATGTTAGTACATATTGATTGTTATTTGCCGTGTATAGGAGGATTTGGGGAAAAAGAGAATAATTTGGGGGGAAAATATTGGCCATTTTGCAAGCAGAAATAAAAGGGGATCTAGCAGTACTGATGTTTTCATCTAGCCCCCTTAACTCTCTTCTTTTCTTCCCACTTTCTCCGGTTCTGTGTTTTTATTTCATTTGCTAATGAATCTCACTCTCCTGCTACAGGAGAATGAATTGGAGTGGGGGCTAGAGTGGAAGTACGAAACCAATTGAAAGAAGATCACAATTATAAAGATTAGAGAAGATGACCACCTAGAATAAGTGGAAACAAAGGAGGAAATAAATTAATTGATTTGATATATATTAAGGGAGGATATTCTACAGTGTAAGATCCATAATTGAATTAAATATGAGGAAAGAAGATGGAAGCCAGGGCGCCTGGGTGGCTCAGTCGTTAAGCGTCTGCCTTCGGCTCCTGGTCCTGGGATTGAGTCCCACACCGGGCTCCCTGCTCGGCGGGAAGCCTGCATCTCCCTCTCCCACTCCCCCTGCTTGTGTTCCTTCTCTCGCTATCTCTCTCTCTGTCAAATAAATAAATAAAATCTTTAAAAAAAAAAAAAAAAGAAGATGGAAGCCAGAAATCAAAAGTATTATTGTCAAGATTCACATGACAACTGGATTATTGGTGGTGCCATGTCCTGAAGGGGAAAAAAAGAACATAAGGAGAGGCACGGAAATGAGAAAGAAAATTAAGAGTTCAATTTTGGTTTACATGTGTTCTAAATTCCCTTAAATCCAAACCCAAATTGTGTTATTGTGCCATCTTCTAGCTGTCTGGATGGTTTAGGAACCCAAATCAGGGCATATCATGTTAACACAAAGGAAGAGAAACCAGAAGGTGGCATTCCTGATCATACTCAGGGACTGTGTCCATTAGTGAATAGGGTTCAATCAGTATCTTAGACTCTCTTCTGTCAGAGTTATAAATCCTCCTATTCGGGAAGGAGTGAGAAATAATAGAATTATCTTAAGTGGGTAAGCAGAGAGACAGGCAGAAATATCTCCTCTGCTATGAAATCTAGGTGATTTCAGTTAGATTGGATTTCAGGGATAGGGGAGAAATAGGGGAAGATGAAGAGTCAAGTTTAACTCTGGGTCCCATATTTGGATTAGATATGCTGAACTGCAGAGCAGAGGAGACAAACAGCGCAATGATGGAGGAAAGATACAGAATTGGTTTTAAAGCAGATTCTCAAGAAATACCATATGAAACTGTCAGTGGGCTTAGTAACTGAAACTCTGATCTACTCCCTAGATGTAATTTTCAGGTCAGCATATAAATAACAATTGAGATCTAGTATATTTTATGGGGTGGGTAGCAGGAAAGGACCTGCAAAAAAATAAAATTAGGTAGAGAAGGACAGTAAGAGGAGTATGTGTATCATAATGTTAGGAGTGGGACAGTGAGGTAGACAGGGCCAGGGTCCCCAACAAGAAAATATGAAGTCGGAACAGCTAAGACAAAGCAGCACTAACATCCTGTTTTGCAGCTTAGACAGGGCCCCACTAGCGTTCTGTTTTGCAGGCTTTACAGAAATGAATTCTGCAAAATGTCCTAAAATAAAACCATTAACCACAAAGCATCTGTCACCATCGTGAGCAAGGGGCAGTTAAGACATAAGCCCCCAGATGTCAGCCCAAAATGACCATCAGCACATAAACATTACTCTAATAGGTAGACACATACATGATCAAAGCCCTGATTGGCATGACTCAGCACACCCTGGTTGCTTAAGATAGCTCCACAAAAGAGCTCACAAAACCTCCTACACTTAGAAACTCCAAGGCGACCCTCTCGAGTCCCCTCCCTCTCCAGGAGCTTTGTACTATTGCTCAATAAACTTTACTTTGCTGCCCACCACTCTTCGTCTGGTCTACCTCTTCATTCTTCGAAGTGACGTGACCAAGAACCGCAGGCACTAATGGAATAGAAACCCTGTAACAATAACGACAGGTGAATGGAGCATTTTAAGGAGAGATGAACAACATTTAAACTTAAACAACATAAAAAGGAGAAATCAACAATTACATTCTTTTGATATTCTGGGTATGATAAACACTATGAAGTATCCCTTGCTTTCATAGAACCAAAGTGATTTTAGTAAAAAGAGCCTTAGTGGGGCGATGGCAGTTACAGTCAGATTTTAATGGCCAAGTAACTTTTTTGGATTTGAAGAATAATGTAAAGGTGAATGGATTTAATAAATGCTAGTTCGCTTTCCTTTTTTTCTTTTTCTCTCCTAGGAAGAAATAATGATCAGAGTTGATGGGAGAAGAACTTCTCATTCTCTTTTACTCCAGACCCTCCCAGAACCCAATATCTCAAGTTATGGAGATGAAAGCAAAAGATTGAAAGGTAAAGAATACCTGGCTAAATTTTTCTCAAAACTTGAGTGAATTTTAATAAAATGACAATTTTAAAAAATCTCAAAACAGATTGAATTATATTTAAAGTATTATACTTTAATCACAAAATCTTATTCCTTCCCTTAAAATCATTTTTTAAAAAATATTTTGATTCACATTGGAAATTGCATGAGTTACATTTATTTATATATCTGTTTATTGCTTTCCCACACAAATACAAAAATAGCCCAGCTGTGATTACATATTACTAACTGTTTAGAAGTTGCAAATCTGCTCCCTAAAAATTCTTGACACAACTCCGGGGAGGCATGTATACATTCTGAATTTTTTTTTAATAAAAAATACTTTGTGGGCGCCTGGGTGGCTCAGTTGGTTAAGCGACTGCCTTCGGCTCAGGTCATGATCCTGGAGTCCCGGGATCGAGTCCCGCATCGGGCTCCCTGCTCAGCGGGGGGTCTGCTTCTCCCTCTGACCCTCTCCCCTCTCGTGCTCTCTGTCTCTCATTCTCTCTCTCAAATAAATAAATAAAATCTTAAAAAAAAATACTTTGTATCATGCATATACAATCTGTACAAGGGTTAGCTGAGGACATAAAATTTAAAGTCAGCACAATGGCTCAATAAGTCTCTAAGGGTTTTATAGAAGATAATAGCTCAAACCACCTTATGACATTCCATTAACAATTTTCTTTGGGATAAATTTTTTAAGCAATCATGCTTTCTTATAGGCACTTAACATCTATCTGAAAATCATACATATCCTTTTTTGCTTCTCTGACCATGTATAATTTAATTTTTAGATGCAGCTTTTATCATAAAAGTTTTTCAGGAAGTAATTATAAGTTTGAACTACCTCAAATCAGCACTTTTTATCAACTTACTGGCATTTTTTAATGTTTTCATGATATCATGTTTTCCCGAACTACCTAAGTAAATTTAACCCAACATATAGAATGTCCTTTTCTTTTTATATCTGAGTAGCAATCATCATATGTCAATGAGTTCTTTTCTTATAAGGTGTATGATCCATTTTTTTCATTGTTTAACCTTACCAACACCCAGGACACTTTATAACCTTCATTGTTGACAGAGCTTTTAGCTACCAAAGGAGAAAAGTGGAGATATACACTCTTTCCAGGTAATGAGCCTGGAGTAGAATACATAATATACTTTGACATATAGGAAGACTTTTTGATTTATTTTAGAATAATGTGAAATTTGTCTTCCTAGCTATCTTACTCTAGAACAAATTTGGATGTGATATTTACATGGTGACCCCAAAGCTTTTATGCTTTTTGTCCATTCACTTAACTTTTTCTTTAGCTACATACATTTTATGACCATTTGCTGAAAATTTTAAAACCCCTTAGACATATTGATTTATTACTCTTTCTTAGCACCTATTAATCCCTTATATGTCAACAGAAACTCCTGAACTTCTGGTGTTTTTACTGAATGTTTTGTGAATTCCAACAAAGTGAACAGATGATATGACCTCTTTTTGTTAGTTTTCATGACTTTTCTCATGAGATATGGGTTTATCTTAAGTCATTAATAATCAAATGTCCTTTTAACACTCCTTATCATTTTGACCACCTTGAAAACTAGATACATTGACAAATCTTATTTGAAACTTTGGTCTTGATTTATCCCTTGCTACTTTCTCCTGCTTTGTCTTCTAACCTTCTGGCCACTCTGTTTCAATTTTCTGTTCTGTTTCCTCAACAGTTTTTAAATAGAGGCACTGCTTAAGATTTTTTTTTTTTTTTAATCCAGTCTTCATTTCTCTTTACATTCTTTCTATGGATAATTGCATCCACATCAGTGATTTGATTGGCAATTATTTCTTAATTATACCTCTAGCCTCTCCTCACCCTTTTTATTCCACATTCTCATTAAAGTCCAGGTACATTTGTTTTAATATCCTACCTGCATACACTTGTTAATATTTCTGTTTTCCCTGTCGATATACTTTATAACACTGTAGCAAAAATATTAGAAATATATTCAGAAGCTATGGGGACATGGAAAGCCTTGCTTTTACAAGAAAAGCTATAACTTTGTCTTTCCCCTTCAAATCTCAATTGTTACCCTTGCTTCTTATTTTACTAAAATACAAGCAGGTTTTAAAAATTACCATCTTCTCACCATTAAGTTTATCAAAAACCATCTGTATTCACATGTCCCTGCCATCTTACATGTTCAGTGTACAAATTATCCAAGTTTCTATTTAAGATCAGCCCTCCCACTGTGCTTTGGATCACATCTACTATCGGCCAACTTAGAAACCATATTTCTGCTGTTTATTGTCTCATTTCTATCAGTCCGCAGATATGCTCACATCCTAAAAGGATAAAAGCAACTCCCTGGATACTATGCTACTTTATAGCTACATTCCAACCCCTGTGTTCCCCTTTGGAATGATATTCCCCCAGGACATCTACACTCTATCCTGACCACCTGAATACCTGGACCCTACGTTCTCCCTTTGATCACTCCACTGCAACTTTCAGGCCCAGCCCTCCCCCATCAACTCAACTGAAATCACATTTGTCCAAGATGCCAATAAATCTATTCTGTTGAACCAACCCTTTGGACAATTCTCTTTCCTCATTTTGCTCAAACCCTCAGCAATTTTCAATGACCAATTGTTACAGGATTTCTACTCCTTTAGCATGCATGGTTCTTGGCCATGCCACTTCGAAGAAGGAAGAGCTAGACCGGACAAAGTGGTAGGTAGCTGACAAAATTTATTGACCAATAGTCCAAAGCTCCCATAGAGGGAGGGGATCTGAGAAGGGTGCCATTTTGGCGTTCAAATCCAGGGGGCTTTATGGGCTCTTTTGTAGAACTATCTTAAGCCACCAGGGTGTGCTAAGTCATGCCAATCAAGGCTTTGATCATGCATGTGTCTACCTATTAGAGTAATGTTTATGTGCTGATGGTCTTTTTGGGCTGACATCTGGGGGCTTATGTCTTAACTGCCCCTTGCTCACGATGGTGACAGATGCTTTGTGGTTAATTGTTTTATTTTAGGACATTTTGCAGAGTTCATTTCTGTAAAGCTTGCAAAACAGAATGCTAGTGGGGTCCTATCTAAGCTGCAAAACAAGATGTTAGTGCTGTGTTATCTTAGCTGTTCTGACTTCATATTTTCTCGTTGTGGACCCTGGCCTTGACTACCTAATTCTCCAACTGACTATTAACACAATCCTTCCTTCTCAATTTTTTTTTTTTTCTCTTTGGCAAGACAACATACAGTGAGCAATCCCCCCCTTTTTTTTAACCTTCATTGCCTTATTCATCATTTCCTGTCTTTTAAATATAAGAGATTATTCTGAGTTCTTTGTTCTTTCTTTCTACGCTTACTTTCTAGATGGTCTCATCTAATCTCATGGCTTTAATATTCATTTATCAATAATAATAATAATGTGCACTGTTATGACTGACATAAATCATTGCCTAATTTAATCCTCAGAGCAAAATTAATTTCACTTTGCAGGTGATGAAACTGAGTACAAACTGAGAAATATAGTATCTTGGTCCAATATACAAGCTAGCAAGTACACAGTAGTTCAGAGATTCAAATTCTGGCAGTTTGGCTCCAAGCTCATAACTTTAGCCATTACACTAAACGGATAGTATATTTCCAGGCCTGACTTCTTTGCAGAGTTCCAGGTCTTATTTCCCAACTTCTTACCCAACATCTGCATTTGAAAGCCTCACACACATCTAAAAAGCAAACATATCTGAAACTGATCTTTGAGTTTTCTCCTAAGCCCTCTTAATTTATCTTTCCCATCTGCATGGTAGAGCCTATTTCTCTGAACTCATCTGCCATTCTGTTTCCAGGAACATTAGCCTCCTGACCACAATTCCAACTTATTCCCAAAACAAGTTCTTTGCACTTGCTCTTCCTCTTGCAGAAATGTTCTTGCCTAAGACTGTACATGACTTGCACTCTCATTTTACTTAGATTTGTGGTCAAATGTTACCTTCTCCAAGATAACACTCCCTGTGAGTAAAATGCCCTCCTCACTACTTATTTTTGCTCAGTCTCTCTCTGCCTGGCTGATTTTATTTTTCTTCATAAGATGTATAACCATCTGTAATTAAATATTTGTTTTTAGTTGCTTGTCATCTATCTGTCCATTAAAATGAAAGCCCCTTTAGGGAAAGACCTCATCAAGTCATTCCCTTGATCTGCCAGAGCATTTTATTGGCCTTTTTCTAAACCTACTTTATACTCTTTAGCCCATTTCTTCCACTCTCAGTTTCTTTCTCTCAATATCGTATTTATCTAATAGTAATGATATAATGGTATTTTTGCTATGAAGATGTCCATGATTCCTCCAGTTAAAAATTTATCCTTGTATTTTTATACAAATCCTCTTCTTGAACTTCTGTCATGGATTTTGTATCATATTCTGCCTAGTGGTACAATGTATGTGCCACTATTTTTCTCCCTTACGAAATTAGGTTTAATTTCCATTCCAATCAATAAACAACTGTTGACACACTCACAATTCCTTTGTCTGGTAACAATGTCTTAATCATTTTTATATTTTTTAAAGGCCTGACGTAGTAACTTACATGTAGCAGCCACTCAATAAATGTTTGTGAAATTGGTGAATCTTCCCATTCCTGAAAAATACATTCATTTTTTTAAAACTGAATCATATAACATAGTTGCTATAAAATTTCATTATTTTGAAAAAACAATCTGTAATTAATATGGTAAAGTAAATAATAATGCTCTCTCCTCTACTTATGTGTTTTGGGGTTTGTTTTTTGTGTATTGGGTTTTCCTACAGAAGGAAATGACCATAGCTCTCACTGAATTTCCACCATCTACTATTCCTGGTATATTGCCTATGGTAAATTGAAAACCGAATGATATGTACTCCCCTCTGAGGTTACATTTGTTAAGTGACCCACATTGAGTAGGTCAGATTCACAATCACTATTAAAAACCCAGTGAAGCTCAGGAAGCAGCATTTCCTCTGCCTTTAGCAGCTGCTTTCCTAATCTTCTTTCCCTTAGCAATGACAGGCAGGCTACTGGGAGGCCTCCTATGTCCCTTGGTCTTGAACTTCTTATACTGACACTAGCCTCACAGATTAGTTTGGCATAAATAACAGCTGCTTTAACCTCTTGTGATATAATTTTTGACAAACTATCTGATGTCTTATCTAAGAGGCAGGACTAGGAATAACATCGGAGGGAGATTTCATTTTATTTGTTGAACTAGTAGAATCCAGGAATTGTGTATAATCCAAAAATATCTGTCAGAAATGTCAGATGTTTGTTTGCTCACAGAAACCAATAATTTATCTTTCTAGATTTATTATATATTCCCAAATCTCAAAAAAGGAATACTACAATTACTATAGTTTATTAAATCTAGATATATACCTGTTATTGTGCAATTTTGAAACACAAACAGCTGCAAATTTGAAATAACACAATTATCAATTATATGTTTTTCATCCAATAATCCAAATCATATCCCTGTAATTGTTGAGTTTGGTTTGTTGAGAGAAGGAATAGAAGAAATTGTAAAATGTCCCAAGTTATTTGCTTATTAAAAAACAAGAGTCTTTAGGGTTTTTTTTTTTTTGGTTCCCTAAAATCTTTTACCTCATTAAAAAGAAGTTCCCTATATTCCATAAATTCAGCCTTGGGATGAATTAATTCTTTTGGGGGGTTGTGTCACACTATTGGGCTCATACTGAAAGTGTGAGCCAATAAATCCTGTGTGTGTGTGCGCGCGCATGCCCGTATGTGTGTGTGTGTGTGTGGTGGGTGTCTTTTTTTATTTTATTTATTTTATTTTTTTTTTTAAGATTTTTATTTATTTATTGAGAAAGATAGTGATAGAGAGCATGAGAGGGGGAGAGTCAGAGGGAGAAGCAGACTCCCTGCTGAGCAGGGAGCCCGATGTGGGACTCGATCCAGGGACTCCAGGATCATGACCTGAGCCGAAGGCAGCCGCTTAACCAACTGAGCCACCCAGGCGCCTCTGTGGGTGTCCTTTTTTAAATCATAAAGTGCAGTCCAGTCAGGTTTCCATAAATCACGCTAATGCAATTGATTTCTTCTAACCTAAATTCAAGACTCTCCCTGTTAATTTTGGTCCATCATTCTAGGTAGCCAAAATTACGTTGAAATTTAGTCGTGTCACCTAATGATATGGCCACCCCCTTCTGATTTGTGTTACCTAAAAGCGTAATATAGAACAAGGATAGCTTCCACCCAGGACTCTTACAAAACACTAAAGTGGCAGGATACTAGACACAGAGGAACCACTCTGGACCAATATCAATATATACTTGCTGGTTTACTGTAAAAGAAAGCCTCCAGATTTGCTTTCACCCTTGTCCTTGACTTTGCCACTTATTTTTTTTTAAAGATTTTATTTATTTATTTGAGAGAGAGCACATAAGAGGGGGGAGGGTCAGAGAGAGAAGCAGACTCCCTGCCGAGCAGGGAGTCCGATGCAGCACTTGATCCAGTGACTCCAGGATCATGACCTGAGCCAAAGGCAGTCACTTAACCAACTGAGCCACCCAGGCGCCCCTTGCCACTTATTCTTAATCTGGAATCATAGTAACACAGTTAAAGCAGAAGATAGATCGTGGCCGTCGTTGTTCAAAGTCTTTTTCTCATGCCTACTCAAATGTTAATGCTTTATCACTTGGTTCTCCAATCTGAAGAAATCATGATTTGCTTGGTACTGCTTGCTACTGACCCACTCCGACTCCCAGTGAATGCTTTTTGTTTCTCCACTCTTAATTAAGGATTGTAAGAAATTTTCCATTTGTTCATTTAGAAAAAATTGAAAAAAAATCTAAAAGGTATGAAGAAGCAAAATGTACTTCTAATCTAGTAAAGTCAAGCTATATAGATAGATAGATAGATGATAGATAGATAGATGATAGATAGATAGATAGATAGATAGATAGAGATAGAGATAGAGATATATAGATATATATCTTCCAGTGCTTTTATATAATCCATAATATAAGCATTACAAAAGGGATAAGGCTAGAGCAATAATACCTTGTGTAGTTGATTGAATAGCATTCCCCAAAATTCATGTCCTCCTGAAACCTAGATGTGACCTCATTTAGAAACAGGATCTTTGCAGATGTAATTAGAGATCTAGAGATAAAATCATTCCAGCTATAGAGTGGGCCCCCAATCCAATGACTGGCATCCTTATAAGGAATGGACACAGCGAGACAGAGAAGTCTGTGTTAATACCAATGATTAGAGTTATGTTGCCACAAGCCTAGGGATGCCTGGGACCACAAGAAGCTGAAAGAGATAAGAAAAGATCCTTTCCTGCAGCCTTCAGAGGAAGCATGGCCCTGCTGAAACCCTGATTTCAGACTTCTGACCTCCAGAACTGTAAGAAGATGAGTTTCTGTTGTTTTAAGGCACCATAACCGCTGTAGGTAATATGTAACATGTCACAGCATATCTAGGAAACTAACACACTATGTAAATACTTTTTAAAAATTTTTAAAGATTTAATTAATTTAAAAAGACCAATGTCTTTTGGCTATTCTTGTAATTCCCACTTAAGCTTCATTGATTTGAAAAATAAAAGGTAAGGAAAGGATGAAGTCTGGAAAATCAAATGCAAAGAAAGTACCAATTAAGATTAACTTGGTCACATTGAAGTATATAAATTGCCCCTGGTTGGGGTGTGGGGGGGAATGGTGGTGGGAAATCTCCTATGTAAATATGTAAGGTGGATGAGTTACCTGTGAGATGTTCCATGAGAACATTTTACATGTTGAGATATTGTTGAGGGAAGTCTACTATCTCTCCCCTCTTGAAGGCCATTAGTTTATTAGTATGTGCTGGGATAAATAAACCTGTTTCTTTTTTAAGTTTAAAATTTGTGTAATGCAACAACAACCAATATCTAAAAACATTTCTTTTCTTCCCACAGAAAATCTATCCATGTCCTCCAGAGATAATGTTCTGAGAAATTCACTTTAGAAAATGCAGCCTTGTCTATATGAAATCATCTGACTGAATTTAAAATGTGGGCTGATCCATTTTACATTAAAATCAATGAAAATACATGTATCATTCATTCTTTCAGATTCTAGTTCTTCCTTGGGTTTATATGTAATTCATAGGGACAATGTTTGATAATACATGAGCATGTAAGACCTCTCACACATGTATTTTCAGATTTCACCTTTATGTAGTCAGGGGTGACTACTTCAAAGGGAATATAGAAAATGTGAACCTAAAAAAGGAAAATTTCAACTAGTTGCCAGTGTGCAGTTGACAAAATCTAGCCTTTAGCATTTGAACCTTTTATTTTCCTCCTACAATCCACATAGGAAGTCCCCAGCCTTCTCAATATTAAGATACCCAAAAAGTTTAGCAATACTTTTCAGATGTCCTAGCATCTGCTCAAATAACTATGCAGATCTTGAAAGAAGCACTCAAAACAAATGTGTTCCAGTGGACAGTTGTGCAGAAACTACAAAGCGAAGGAAAAACTCGGCCTCTAGGCCTAATTGTATTTATACATAGGAAGGTAACATAATGTCGTAGCAACAGTGAATCTTGTCAGGAAATCTGGGTTCAGATTCTAGCTCTGGCAAATATTAGCTGAAAAAACTTGGACAACTTAACTTTGCAGGTCCTCAATTTTCTAATAAGCAGGCGTGGGTTGGCAAACAAATCAGTGAGACTATGATTATGTTCAGGATCAACTGAAAAATGGAAATTGAAAAGAAGCTATTCACTGTAAAACACCATACAAATTGAGCTGTATTTTATGTATTTCTTTTGTTAACTGAAGTGGAAAATATTAAGGTTAATTATAAGAGATGATACATTTAACACCAGGAAAATAGACCTTCTCATCCTTAACTTTTTTTTTTTTCTTACCATATCACTGACTTGAATCTGGTAAGTAAAATCACATGAACTCAATCAAAAAATGCGTTGGAGTCTTTTGCTTCTTACCAAATGAATGATCATTTTAAAAAGCTGTTCATGACTCCTGTTTGTAAATTGGAGAGAGGGAAAGAGAGAGGCCATTCAAAACCATTGAAGTATAAAAGATATATGTTTCTGCTAAGCCTGCCAACACCCAAATGTAGCATAATAATCAACATGAGGAATGCAGGTAAAATAATAGTGCAGAAAGTTTTTAAATGATGTGAGGATAATTGCCTAGTATGTAAATATTATTTTCAATCAACAGGGGGGTTATTACTCATATTTCTGCGGTAATATATTATGGCTATAAAACAGGTTTTCCTAGAGGGAAAGGAATTTATATCTAAAAGCAAAGTGGGGGTCTAAAAATACAGAAACACTGGAAATAGGGAAAGCATCTGATCTAATTAAAACACAGCTAAAATTGTATATTTTTGGTGCTCCTCAAGAATGCTAATTTCTTTTTGTTTAATGTTTTCTATTTATCAAAGCCATGTAAAATAATTTCATGATCCATCTTTGAGTCTTCATTATATAAAGAATGCACTTTGGTTTGTTTCTTGCCTTCAGTGAATTTATAATCTAGATACATGTGAAAAGGAGTTTCAATAAAAAGTAAAATCATTTGAGTCGTCTGGCACAAAGTTAAAAAATATTAGAAGTGAGAGAGTAAAAGAGAAAAAGAGAACTCTGGATTATTTTAATTATAACAATCTTAGATCCCAGATGTTTCTAGAATACTTTTTCTTCCAAACATTCTACCTTACTGTTTATAAAAATGCACTAGTCACCAGATAGGAAGTTCAGAAAATATGTTCACTGAAGGCAAAAAAATAAAAGGCCTAACTGTGCTATTAACTTGTATGACCTCCCACAAGTCTCTAGACCTCAATATCACCAACTTTAGGATGACAAATATGTTTCATCTTGAATTCTAGCTCTGATTCCTTGTAGGAATGTATCTAAAACACTGTGGAAGAATCCAAGACTTCCCCTAGAATAAATGCAAAAGCATGCTGCTATTATAAATGCCTGCCATGAATGAAGAGAGAAGAGTTGCAACACAAATATCACATATTAAAAAAAAAAAAAAAAAGACATGTCTAAGGTGTATGTGGCCTAGAAATCCCAGGGATCCATAATGAATACTAAAGAACCTCAAAAGTAGTCAGAAATCACTATTACATATATGCCAAAGGAAGGTTCCTTATAGGTAATGGAAATTAAGCTGAAAGTGAGAATGACTAAAGTTCAGAAAGGCAGAGAGGGCTAAGAACAACATTCCAAGCAGGTGTTAAGTGCCACAATGGTCACAAGAAAGCTTAAGGAGTCCTGAATGGAAATTTACATTCAAGGTTCACTGTAGATAGTGTTTAAGCTTTCAGGCTCTGGCGACAGACTGCCTTGTTTCAAACACTAGTTCTACTAGTTCTGTGGTCTTGAATTTGCCCATGCCTCAGTTTACTCATCAGGAAAAAACAAGAAAATAGTAGTACTTAGCCTAGAATAAATGGATTAGAGATGAGAATTAAATGAGATAATAATCACTTGATTGGTGCTAGCTACTATTACTTCAGGTTGAAGTTAAGTTTTATGTAGAAAATCAGTAAAAGTTGGGTAGATAAAGCTAGGTACACAGTCAAATAATGAGCTATTGTTAATACCTGGCTAAAGAATTGGTATTTTATCTCCATTTTTTCAGTGTTTGACATATTCTGTATTGCTGAACAGTGGATATTAGTAGCTTTACTACAGAAACTTCTTGCTACAAAGATTTTTGTAATGGTAACATTCTAGATCAATACATTTTCTTCACTTACACAGATACAGTTATTTCAAGAAAAAAAATCATGAAGGGAGGATAATGCCATTGAACAAATTTAATTAAAAACAGCCATGTTCGGGGCGCCTGGGTGGCTCAGTCGTTAAGCATCTGCCTTCGGCTCAGGTCATGATCCCAGGGTCCTGGGATCGAGCCCCACATTGAGCTCCCTGCTCCGCGGGAAGCCTGCTTTTCCCCCTCCCACTCCCCCTGCTTGTGTTCCCTCTCTCGCTGTGTCTCTCTCTGTCAAATAAATAAATAAAATCTTAAAAAAAAAAAAAAAAGCCATGTTCAAAACTAAATCCCCCTCATCCACTATATGCATCAATTAGACCTTTATTTGTAAGACAGTAGAACATGTGAATTCACAGCACAGGTACTAGAGCCAGATGCAGAGTGGGATCCAATCCCAGTTAAGTTATACTTTTCAATCATTCTAAGTTACCCAAGTTCTCAAATCTCAATTCCAAACTCCTCTTTCAATGACCATAAGCTATCATTCAAGATACCTTATCAATCATTCCACACATTTTTTTTGTTTTTGCATTCTTCTCCTCTACCATTCATGGATTCCTTTAACTTTACCCAACCTACTAGCCTGGTTCCATCTTTTTCCCTTTACAGAGTACACTTCATGTACTTTTTGCTCTTTTATCCTTCTATTATATATTTCTGGCCAAGTCTTAGGCTAAAACCACTCCAACTGACATTTTCTTTTCCAACATTAGTGCCAAGGACAACTCTATGCTTCAAACTTCAGCTGGGTCCTTGACATGGCCTGTATCCTTCATCAGTCCTCAAATTGTACTTTCCAAATTCTTTTTTTTTTTAAGATTTTATTTGTTTATTTGACAGAGAGAGAGACAGGAGAGAGGGAACACAAGCAGGGGGAGTGGGAGAGGGAGAAGCAGGCTCCCCGCAGAGCAGGGAGCCTGATGCAGGGCTCGATCCCAGGACCCTGGGATCATGACCTGAGCGGAAGGCAGACGCTTAACCAACTGAGCCACCCAGGCACCCTCCAAATTCTTTTCAAATCCCTATACCATCACTTCATTTCTGCCTTACTTTTAGCAATTTATCAAATATTTCACTTAGCAAATAAAAAGAGGAGACATGACATGGAAAATTATAGCACTTCCATTCATAGAATTTTCCTACCTATGTCTCCCCTTGACATTTCCATGTATATTCTAAGGCTGCTACCTTTATCTATTACGGCTATTCTTCCTTCAAAACTAATGTTAGATATCACCTCCTTGGGGTGTACTAAGCTTAAAATTTTGAACTTCCCTAAAATCCTGTTCTGATACATAATCCTTTTAAAGAACTTATTGTGTGTGTTTACTTATGACCCACTCCCCTCACCACTCTATATTCAATGTAAGGGAAGGAAATATGTTTGTTTTAAATCTTTCCTTCCTTGGACTTAACATAATACTTGCCACATACTAGATACTCAAGAAATATTCACTGAATGAGTGAATGAATAAATTTTGTTTCGTAAAGATTCTTTATTCTCCCATATTTGAGGCAAGCTAACTGCTATGATGATTTATTATTTATAAATAATGTTCTCTTTCTTCTCTTCCTTTAGAGTATTCTCTACTCTAAATCCTCGCTATTAAGATTGTGGTCTTCACACTCTCAGAGACATTATCTGGGAGCTTATTATAATTCCAGAAAGCCAGCTTTGACCCTATACTTACCAACTGTGCATTTCAATAGAGATGATTCATACACACATTAAGTATTGAAAAACATTGCTCCAAAATAGATTTGGTAATCAAAGTCACTGGGGAATACCCATCAAACAGGCAGCTTATGAGGGAATTGAGGGAAAAGCCAAAGCAGTTGGTGAGAGGCCATTATTCTCCAATATCAGGTACTGTTCCTTAATTCTCTTTGTCAACAAATATTTCTCAGAAACAACCATGTCCTAATAACATTTCTAGGCACTGTGATAAGAACTAGAAATTAGAGAATGAAATTAAACAGTCTGGGAACACATAATACAGTAGGCTGTTCCCTTTTTGTTGAAAACCTCTCCGGCTATTTAGGACTGTTGAAGAGGAGTCACAGTTTAATTAACTAGATAAGGGGGTCCTTTTTTCACTTGAATATTAATAGTTGAAAGTGGTGGGGGGTTGGAGAGGAGAGAAAAGAAACCTTTTCATAATAGCAGGTGTGACGATTAATTTTATGTATCAATTTGACTGGGTCACAGAGTTTTTTTTTTTTTAAAGATGTTATTTATGTATTTATTTGAGAGAGAGACAGAGAGCATGAGAGAGAGAGAGCATGAGCAGGGGGAGGGACAGAGGGAGAGGGAGAAGCAGCTCCCCACTGAGTAGGAAGCCCAGATATGGGGCTCAATCCCAGGACCCCAAGATCATGACCTGAGCCAAAGGCAGACGCTTAAGCGACTGAGCCACCCAGGTGCCCCCACAGGGTTCTTAATATTTGATTAAATATTATTCTGGGTATATCTGTGAGGCTGTTTCTGGATGAGATTATCATTTGCATCAGTAAACTGAATAAAATAGATTGCTCTCCCAAATGTGGTGGGCCTCATCCAATCTACTAAAGGCCTGAATAGGACAAAAAAGGCTGAGTAAGGGATAATTTGCTGTCTGCTCAACAGTCTTTGAGCCAGAACATTGGTTTTCTCTTGCCTCTGGACTCAGACTAGGATTAGAGCTCTACAGCATCTGCTCTCCTGGGTCTTCAGTTTCCCAACTGCAGATAGTGGGACTTCTCAGCCTTCCTAACTACCGAATGAGCCAATTCCATATATATTATATACATACATATCATCGATTCTGTTTTTCTGGAGAACCTAAACTAATACACAGGTAAGCATGGTGGTGAGGTTTCCACAGAGAATATTGGATGTAGGATAATCAACATAGATAACTATTTGAATGAAATTAAAATATGAGGACTGTTGCTTTGAGTTCTTTCACTTTCCATGCATTATCCCAATACAGCAATTCATGATGAGCTGGACAAAGAAGACTACAGTCAGAGAGACGATCCTGATCACATTCGTACAGACAGTTTAAATCTATACTAATATTGTAGCAACTGACTTTATGTGACCATTCAGATTTATATTTAAATGAACCAAAATTAATAAAATTAAAAATGCAATTCCTCAATCACACAAGCCACATTTTAAATGCTCAAAAGTAATATGTGGCTAGGAGCTATCGTATCAAACAGTAGTGGTATAGAACATTTCCAACATTGTGGAAAATTTTGTTTCATAGTATTGGCCTAAATCATCCGTGGGAGCATAGGCACCAACAGCTTTCTTTGAAAATGTAGTTTGGTTTAAAACCTGAATAATAATGAATAAGTCCCCCTAAATTTGTCTTGGTATGTCTATATCCAGAAAGTGAAATATCTCTAAATGTTTTAAATTGAACTATTTTTGTGTCTCGGTTACTCCTTACCCACATATTGACATCATTATTTTTCAACAACTTATCAAAGGTGATGGAAGGAGTAAATAATAGAATTATAAATATGCTATTCACTTACATTATTTAAACTTAGGTGATACATGTCAGTTTTCAATAATTCTTGATAGTTTCTCAAAAATGTCTTAAACAGGATGAGTCTTTGCCCTTTAATAATGATAGTTCTTGTATTTCAATGAATGAAAACTTAGTGTTCGTTCTATCTCACTTCTTTTCTTGCTCCAGCAATGAAAATATTAGAAAGTATTGCCTTCAAGCTTTAATGTTTATAAAGTTAATTACCAAGTCAAAGGAAAAACAAAGGACAAGTTGTATACTAAATTATAATTTGGGGAGGGAAGTTTCAGTGTCCTTTCCTAACTATGCCATAAATTCTGCCTTAAATTTCGGAAGATATGAACAAAATCCTATTTGGACTCTTTAAACTCTCTTTATACATTTTTTTGCCTACAGCGATATTTTTAACAAATTCTGATGTTTCATTCAGAAGTACTACCTATTGCCGAGCAGGAAACTGTTTTTTATTTATTTTTATTTATTTTTTTTAGGAAAGTGTTTTCTAATTGAAGCACTGTTTATTTATTTGTGGATATAATGATGATTAATCATTGGAACTTTATTTTTAAAAATGCAAGGTCATTTGAATAGAACTCCATTTCTTCTTCTCTTTTGAGTGAGAATAGTTATCAACAATCCCCAACTCTTTATATTTCTGATGTAGAATGACATATAATTGTTAATAATTTCTTAGCAGTTTCTATACCCAAATGCTATTTTTCCATTGCAACTGACCAGAATTCCTCTTTGCAAATTTTAGGCCACAAGACTTCCACTCATCTATTATGCAAAGCACAGTTGTAATTCTTAAAGCCATTCATTATAGATTTATTATCACTGGCCTCTATTTGTCTAGATACTTAAATATCCATGCCTTCCCTGCTGTATTTCCCAAGAACTCATTACGTTTCTTTTATTTGTTTGGCACATTGATCTCAATTCTGGTCCTTACTTCCAGGTTCTGCCCTTTTATTACCCAATCTAGCTAGAACAGAAGGAAGACTGACAACTTTCATTTAACTGTCAGGTCCTTCTGGGGTCCACTAGCTGCAGTAAAATGACTCTACATTGTATTTAACGAACCATGAAGATAGTAAGACCCATAAAAAAAGTTTTCATGCCCTTAGAGCAAGAGGCTAGTCTCGTCTTCTATTAAAGCTGTTTAACAGCCCACAACAACTGCCAGACATGGGGGAAAAGGTGAAATGGCGATGTAACTGAGCTACTCACCTCCCATAATGAAGCATCTGTTCAAAAAATATAGAGTGCTCTCTCCTTAGAAACTCACAAGGCAAAGGTGAACCAAGTAGTGAAATAAAGACTCAATTAAACAATACACGTTATAATTGGAATGAGAGAGGAAAAGGAGGTTAGAAAGAAATAAGAAAATGACGGGAGGTGTTTCAGCAATTTAAATATTGTTCATTAGTGAGAATGAAAAGAAGTACACAGCCTACGTACTGTTACAGCAATTAGGTTCCACACAATTTGGCAAGAATAATATTAAGCAGTAGATAAATTTTTTGTTTGTTTTGTATACACAATAAAATTCCTGTATTATTTCCACATAATGTTGGAGTTTGACCTCTCTCCCAGGAATTATATTCTCCTCCCTATGTCTGGACATGTTGGCTATCAGTTTAAAGGAAAGAAAACAATAACTAGTAAGAAAGCAGTTAGGATGGTTGTGCTGTGTAAACATAGATACACTCATTTTCCCAGGAAGACTTCTAACATCTCAGATTTGCCTCAAATTTTTATGGCTTTGTTCACTTCATTTTAAAGCTAAAGTGGAGTTCATTGATTTTCTTATGCAAAAAAATGAAAGGTAGAATTAACATATACTCATTTTATTTCTACATGTTTTAATAGATAAAATGTTAACTGATAACCAGCAACCCTACTGTATCCACAGATTACAAATATTGCCACATCGACATACCTCAGTATGGAAATTCACTACTTGTAGCTTTGATTCTTTAGATTATGAAAGTAAGTTTCCAGAAGTCACCTGTGAAATGCCGTTACATTCAGGAGATCTAACTCATTAGGTTAAGCTATCATCATACAAGGGTATTTTGCAGAAATAAATTCTAGAAAATTACAGGCAATATTATGTAGAAAACAGGTAGGCTGCAGAAAAACGATGAAAGCAGGTCCACCACCTGTTTGGCAACTGAAAACGTGGATGGATCTCTGATCATAACTGATCCCTGAATGAGGTGTCATGAGACAGGGCACAGTGAGCACAACCTAGAACCATATGTGACCTCAGGTGAAGGGATTAGTTTAACCCTTGAAGCGCTTCAAGACAGACTAACCCTGAGTAGAAGTGCTACAGATGGGGCTGTGAGTTTCAGGCCTTACTGACAACAGGGGACTGATAGTAAAAATTGTCTTCCTTCAGGAAGTAATAGGACAATAAATGGGAGAACAAATTTGGTAAATGAGAAGGTGGCAAAGGTTGATTTGTTGGTTTATTTGTTTGTTTTAGTCTATGTCACAATCTTGCCCGGGCTTGCTTTGTGGATATGAGTTCATTTCCTGTGGAGTTTTTACTGGGGAGATTTAGTTAGGAGAGTTTTTGGTTGTTTGTTTGTTGTTTTTTTTTAAAGATTTTAAGCCACCCAGGCACCCCTAGTTAGGAGAGTTTTAAAGCACATTGGCATCCTTCAAAATGACTGTGTGCAAAGTAGACAGAGCCTATAAATACTAACGATAACTTGTTACTAGGTTGCGTAAATGCATTTCAATCAAACCAAAGTTTTTTATTTTTCTCTTTAAAAAAAGCATCTGTAAGATGTCTGCCTTTAGCTTGCCAAAACAAATGAAAAACATCTCTGTATTTTGCTTATAAGGAAACATCAATGCTTATGGCTGCATACATCTCTCCATACGTATTATAAGTTTGCACTAAAAGAACTTTCCTTGGAGGGTGAGAATTTTTACTATCCCTTAAAAAGAAAAGAAGAGAAAATTGAAAGGCATTTTGCAGGTTTGTATGGCATATGCCTGACCTTTTAAATATATATCCAGAGGTTTTGTGGGTTATGCTGTCTATGACAGAAGTCCATCACGCCAGAAAAGTTAAGCCTGACCGCTGCCTTAATGAAAGCAGATTTGACCCAAAATTCTTATGTCCATCTAAAAATGCAGTGCACTTAAAATATCCCTTTAGCTCTGGGTTTGAGTAATAGAAAATGTTTGTTTTATTGGCCTCTAGCTATAAAAATATAGTCAGTGTGATTTGCCCTTTAAAATTCTTTACAAAAAAAGAACATTTATACTGAAGCATTGTACAATAGGCTTAGTATGTAATCATCTGCTAGTACCACAATAAATAGTTGCTATGTATTCATCAGAAGTTATTATTAATCACCAGTTTCTTATAACGGCTACCCTTATGTCTTTCTAACAGCTTCACTCTGTCAATTAAGTTATCGTGGACTGAGCTAAGAATTTCATTAAGTGCCTGTTTTTCAGAAGGAACACTTTGGTGAAGAAAATGCAGACATATGCACATAGGCAATATATAATTGCCTTATTATTTCATCACCATAATTCTATTTTAGAGCTGGCTTTAGATATCCATCTTTAAAATTAACCACATTAGAGAAAACTTGAGATTTATTCCCTTTTAAAGCGCATCAAAATATCATACAAAATAGAAAAGGCTTATCAGAACACTAATTCTGCTTTAATTTGAGTCTCAGTCTTTATCCCTATAGTTGTATCCAAGCAGCCAAATTAAAGAGAAGGTTGTAAATGCCAACCAATGCAATTTTACCCAGTGAATTAATAGAGCCAATGGAGATAAGAATTTAAAAAAAAAAACAAAGCCTTGTGTATATTAATGGGGTAAATTTAAACAAGAGCAAATAATTTCGTTCCACTGATTTAGGTCATATCTTTTGGTAAATATGGACATGCCACTTCCCAAATCATTTTATACATATACTAAGGACCAACTCTATATTAAACAGCCCGATAGGTACTGTATGAAAGGATAGAAAAAGATACGATCTAGTATGCTCCCCAAAACACATGCATCCTTGCCATGGAGATATATATATATGTAAATGACCAAATAACATTCAGGAGAGTTGCAATTTCTAAATTTAGAAATAAGGGTGCCTGGCTGGCTCAGCTAGAAGAGCATGGATTCTTGATCTCAGGGTTGTGAGTTTGAGCCCCACACTGGGCATAGAGATTACTTAAATAAAACTTAAAAAAAGAAAGAAGGAAGGAAGGTCTCTTTTTTACAAATCTCTAAGTTTTTTTTATGAATCCCTATTTTGCATCTTCATGCACACTCTAGTCTAAATGCCTATTCAGTGGATGTTTCAATCGGATAAAATGCTTCCATTTGGATAAGCTATCATTTTCTAGAATTCATCAGGTACAAAATGAAAATTATTACCTTACCCTAACCCAATCCAACAGCCCTATTTCTATATTTTGGTCAAATTCTTTGACATTTTATTTTTCTTTCTTTCTTTTTTTTTTTTTTAAAGATTTTATTTATTTGAGAGAGAGAATGAGATAGAGAGAGAGCATGAGAGGGGGAGGGTCAGAGGGAGAAGCAGACTCTCTGCCGAGCAGGGAACCCGATGCGGGACTCGATCCAGAGACTCCAGGATCATGACCTGAGCCGAAGGCAGTTGCTTAACCAACTGAGCCACCCAGGCGCCCTTTATTTTTCTTTCTGATTAGTATTTATTGAATAGTATGTTCCCAATCATTGTATCCCCAATGAATTTATTATGCCCATCCTGGTCTAGGCCTGCTCAACACTAGTCCTATGCACATAATCATGCACACTCACAACCTCATATACAATAATGGAAATATGACACTTCCTTAAAATGCTCTTAACAAATTTTATACCAAAAAAGAATATGAAAGCAACATGAAAAAGCAATACTTTTTAAAGATAATTTTCTATGTCAAAGAAAAATATTTTTTTATTTCAAATTGCAATGAACAACTTTGAAGAAGTCAGAACATATAATAGAAAATGTCATATTTGTATAGACTGCCAATTAGAGATAATCATAAACCTTCAACAAAATTGAGTAAAACTAATTTTCTACACTTTGGAAAGTATTTTGGCACCCTTTCAAACTATGGTATCAACACATTTGACATACTTGCAGTTTGCTAAACAATGGATCAATCATAATCAATATTACAGAATATTTGAAAATATTGGAACATTACATCATGGTCAAAGACTCAATACTTAATGTGCTTCCAGAAAATCAATTTTCCAATTTTTACTGTCCCGTTTTGAGGATATTCCTCCACACTTAGCAATGTGCTGTCAAAGAAAGTGAGGTGTGATAGTCATCCAAGTTTGGCTCAAGTCACCTTCATTACCTCTTGCTGGTAGCACTGGCAAATGACAATTTATAAATGCCAATTATTGGATTTTGGTCTTATTTTACATAAAAGTAACTGATTCTCATATTATGTTCAAAATTCTCAATGTTTTCAAATCAAAATTAAGGCCTCTCCCTAACGAAAATGGTATGTATTAATAGCTTTTATAAAAGCAGGAGTTTAAAAAAATCAATCTTACATGTAAAAGGAAAGCAAAGCAAAACAGTTTCATAATTTTTCTCCCTCCTGCTGTGTGTGGGTTTTTTTGTTTTTGTTTTTTGGTTTTTTTGGTCAGTAAGGCTATCTAAATGACACATTTATAGAAAGGACTTTTTTTTAAAAGATTTTATTTATTTATTTGAGAGAGAGAGACTGAGAGAGACAGAGCATGAGAGGGGGGAGGGTCGGGAGGGTCAGAGGGAGAAGCAGACTCCCTGCCGAGCAGGGAGCCCAATGCGGGACTCGATCCCGGGACTCCAGGATCATGACCTGAGCCGAAGGCAGTCGCTTAACCAACTGAGCCACCCAGGTGCCCACAGAAAGGACATTATTGTTTGTAACTATAAATACACTTTAGAGATTATTAAGAATGATCAATCTACTCTAAAAGTGAGGGTGAACAGTTATCTTGAATTTGTTATAAATCAAGAACTATAGGAACTCAATATGGTGAAAATATTAGAAAGTTCTCAAACTCAAGACAAGTGTGGTACATTATCCATTTTTCTCACAGGATCAAAAGTGTAGTATAAAGATTCCTTTGTTTTTCCCACGAGAAAAAGTGTAAGGTGAACACTGAAAGGTAATGCTAATATGAAAGATTAACCCAAGACCAGAGAAAAGATTTGCTAATAAAGAATTGAACTAAGAGCGCCTGGGTGGCTCAGTCGGTTGAGCGACTGCCTTCGGCTCAGGTCATGATCCTGGAGTCCCGGGATCGAGTCCCGCATAGGGCTCCCTGCTCGGCGGGGAGTCTGCTTCTCCCTCTGACCCTCCTCCCTCTCATGCTCTCTGTCTCTCATTCTCTCTCTCTCAAATAAATAAATAAAATCTTTAAAAAAAAGAATTGAACTAAAAAAAAAAAAAAAAAGAATTGAACTAAAACCACCACCAAACAGTTATGCAAAGTTACATGGTCCCATTCTCATGGTCATTCAGACCTCATTTTCATACATTTGGAAAACATGTACCTAAGGTGAGTTCCCATTTTCATTTTCTATTACCTTGGATATGTTTTCTCTTAGGAAAATTAATTATACCTAATTCACAAAATGATATATGTTATTTAGCCTTTAAAGCTTAATATGTTTGGGTAAATATATACTAATTTACATTGTAAAACACTCTATGAGGTAAATGATTTCTTTTTATATAAACCAAAAAAGCAGTGATGGGTGAGTTTCAGCCCCAAAGAAATCTGCAAACCTCTTGCCAGATGTGCACTGTGAACCAATCATATTGTATTTCATCAAAGGACTGGGAAATCCTTAGCAATGAATAGAACCTCAGCAGTTTACACACTTATTAGGAAACAATGGCCAATGCCCCCAGCTGGAAGGGTAGCCAGTTGAACAATATGACAGTACAATGGGAGAATAAAGCATCCAAACAAAACAAACCATGCATGTCCTTTTAGCTAGAAGCATAGCTCCCCCAGTCAATGAAACAAGGCTCTGAGCATTAAACTGGGATTTGGAATTAAACGAAGATTTTTGTTATAAATAATTAAAAATTAGAATTAAAAATAGGAAATAGAACCTCAAGGAGATAAGGAAGCAATAACAGAATGTAGCATTTCTATTAATAAAATTTTATTTCAACATTTTACACATTTATAAACAGGTAGGGTATTGTGAATTTATTTAGATCCCCTAACAGGAGACCTAAAAGAGTACTCATTATTTATTTCCAAATATAAAAGACTAGAGTAATGCTCCACTGATGAATAAAGTTAGATTAATATTTAGATTTTTTTTTACATATACTAGATCCTCACTCCAATATTGCCCTCGGTGAACGTGCTTCTTTCACTCATAATTAACTGCTTCAAAGTAAAAGATGAACAAAATGCAAAGAAATCCCTTGTCAAAACACATTGATTTATTAATCTCTATGACCCCTCCTATGCTTACCCTTGTACAAGCATTACTATAATCAGCATCAGATACTACTTTGTGTTCTACTTTGTTTTTTTCATTTTCCAATTATAGACTTCTTGCACTGTGTCCTTGTAGATACTTCACATTTTTGAAATACTATATTATCCCAAAAATATACCAATAGTTACTAATAGTCCAGGCATTATCCTTAAATCTTTCTTGCTCTCACCCCTGATATATGAATCTATCACTAAAGTTTTTCTATTTTATTTCCTAAATATCTTTCTCAGGCGTACCTTGTCCTGTTCATCCCCAAAGTCCACTGTTCCTCATTCAGGCTCACCATCATCTGTCACTGAGAGTTCCTTATCTGCCCTTTCTTTGTCTCCAGTTTCAGTCAGCCCCTCAAATCCATCCCTTGCTCAGCTGCTAGAGGGACTGCCTCTTCTATAACATCTAAAATTCCATAGATTATAAATCACAATTTTATTATTATTACTAATTTTAAAAAAAATTTGAGAGACAGAGAGAGAGAAAGAGAGAGTGCACATGTCCTGGAGGTAGAGGGCAAGAGAATCTGAAGCAGACTCCTTGCTGAGCACAGAGTCCAATGTGGGGCTCAATCATGACCTGAGTGGAAACCGAGTTAGCCGCTCAACCAACTGAGCCACCCAGGCGCCCCTAATCACAATTTAATTATTAAGAGCCAAGAAAGTGAAAAACATGCTGCTGATTAAATGACAATGCAATGTATTCTAATCACCTAAAATGTTGTTTTATACTTACTGAGATACTTTAAACTTATTTAGACATGTGTTTTCATCATCGTTCTCTCTTGTATATAAATATATGTACAAACGCAATTGGTTACAGAATTCCTAAAATCATCTTCACATTTACAGTCCAGCTCTTCTGAATCACATTTCAGCTCACCATTTCTGCATTAATGTTTTTCCATTCAGTATTGTTGCCGTGCTATCTAGAGACTTGGCAGAACAGCATTTAAATCTTAAAAATCTTAATTGAATTTTTATGTGTCAATTCTAAAATGTGTGAGGAGGTACACAGTTTTTCAAAATTCTTTTAGGGCATAACTAAGCAAATGTCAAAAAAACCAAAACCACCAACCAACCAGACAAAAATATCCTACTACTCTAAACCCAGAGAGTGACTGTGGGAATGAGATTTTCTTAGTGAGATAGTTTTTGCCAATTCCATTTCCTGGACTATATTTTCCATTTCACTCCCACTTGCCCAAGCCACTGTGGGACTCCTATTACAGGTGAATGTAAATCTCTGGTTTCTGTAAGATAGTTGGGGAAACATAGTTGCTTTTCTTCATACAAAGCATGACTAGTTTCAAGAACCAATGTACAAACAGACTTCTATAATTTAAACCTTATGTAAGTTTGAGACTAGTTTTGTGTAACACAAGTCTACAAAAAGTCTCCATAAATAGGATCACCCTGTTTTATAAAATTTCATATCTCTATTTTGAGAAGACAAATACCATGTGCCCAATCAATTCTTAATGAAAATTATGCTATAAATCAACATGTAAGTTACTTTGGTTAAAATGGAATATTTTAAATATTTTTATATTTCCCATATTCTAAAAGTTAAAAACAGTATCATATTCAAGCAAATATTAAATTTACGTCCTAAATGCATGACAGTTAACTTTCTTCCTTTTTTCCCCTCCTTTGTTAATTTCATTGGAAAATTAAAACAGTTACTAGCAAATCTATTAATCTGTATCTTTTCATATTACACATGTTTTATATGTGAAATAAACAGTGAGAATTGTCTGTTAAATTAATGAATTATTAAATTTAACTTTCAATTTGAACAAAAACAGTATGCACACCTATAATGATGAAATTAACATATAAAACTATATTGCCAAGTTGTTACCAAGATTATTCATTTTTAAAATGTTGAATTTGATATGTAATAGCATAAGTCTAATTACCTTTAAAAACAAAGTTCCTTTTAACAGCTGAGGCAGTTAAAATTAGTAAAAATGTTTGCAAATAGCATCAGTTGGGAATTCTTAAGACAGGGAAGTTTTTTTGTGTTTTTTTTTAAGACAAAGAATTTAAGAATAGTATCATATTCAATCAAATATTAAGTTTAAGCCTCACAAAGACTCTGAAATTCATTATTGAATTAAAATATGAAATTGCTTTTCATTATAAATGCCTTGCTAATTCTTTTCTGGTCCTAGCTCAGGAAGAGAATTAGAATCATGTAAGCAAGTTGAGTAAGTGTTTGATATTTGAAGACCTGGTGAAGATTTATCTGACATACAACATAAGTTAATGGAAGAGAATCTGAAATAAAAGGTGAATAAAAATAGTCATGATAAAATTAGTGCTGGAAATAATGATCTACAAACTACAATCTAGCAAGAAAAATTCTACATTTTGTATAAAAATTATATGTGTGTATTAATAATATATAAACATTGGTAACTGAAGACAGGAATATAAATTCAAGTAAAGATACTTGAATATAAGGTAAAATTAGAAGGTTGATGTTTGACTTTGGTTGTTGGTGTAAGTTGTAAAAATATTTTTTTACAACTTTTTTTTTACCCTGTTTAAGAAAATGATTACTTCAATTTCCTATGTATTCAACTTTTATTTTTTAGTGGTGTAATATTTGTGATTTTAATTCACAAATCTTTATGTAATAAGGGCTAGAAATTCAAAAATTGATGATTTCCAAGTATCAATTCCTAACAGATAAGACAATTGTTATAGAAATATAGATGAGAAAGTAGGGGATATGAGGATAGAAACAAAGCGAGGCTGGTCAAGTCAATAACAAATAAAGATAAGAAAAAATTTTTGATAAAATAATGAAATTCAGAAGAAAAATAGTAAAAATAGAAATAAAGGCCACTACTTTTGGAAAAGTACAGGCCACAACATAATAGTAATGTAAACACTCTGAGCTTGGATAAATAAAATGAGGATAATAAAGAAGTTGTTTTGAGACTCAAACTAGGTATTCCACAAAAGCATTAAGCCTAGAGCATAGTAGCCAGAAAATAGACTCTCAGAAATGATTATGTTATTTTTACAGAGGTTAACTTCAGGAAAGTAGTAAAAAGTTAAGTCAGATTTTATTACCTATTACACTATTTTAAAATTCTTAAAATACTCAAATAAAAATTGTTCTTATTACTAGTGACATTGCTGACAACTCAGATGTTTTATAGGAAACTTGTACAGGATAACAGTCTTTGGTATTCTGTCATAAGACTGGTTTAATATACGAAGAAGGACAGATTGGTTTAATACACAGAACTAAACACTTAGTGGCTCATAATATTAAACCAGATAGCTGCTATGGTTTTACCACCTCAGTAATAATAAAAACTTGGAGAAATAGAAATCAAAATCAGTAAATCAAAAATTCATCTTGAAATATTTCTGTAGGATGCTATTAGTGTTAAGATCTTGGCTCTGTGGCCAAACAATCTGTTTTTTTTTTTTTTTATTTCCATTCTGACTCTAAGGGTATTAATGGTCAAACTATGAGTAATAAATGTTCACACATATTCCTTATAATTGAGAGCTTATATAAAATATGATAGTTTGCAATTCCTTCTCCACAACTCCACCTACAATGACTCAATAGCCTAGATATGCTCATTATTTTTGTCACCATCAGGACATAATTCATTAGGAAATTCTATTTTCTCACCCACATCTTCTTTATCAAATTTTAGCTTTAAAATACTTAAAAAGGAATCCAGCTGAGCTATATTAATGACTTAAACTGTTGTGTTGTATTAAGACTTGAGAGTTGTACTGAAGTTTCTCCATTTCCTGTTATTTGAAAAAAACACCCATCAATCATTCCTTATTGTTTCCATTTAAAAAGAAAAAAAAGAAAAAAGGAAGCAATCACCCTATATTTAAACTAGTTTAAATTATAAGTTATTTGACAGATGACAACAGGTTAAAATTTAAGGATGATATGTCAGCCTTCTTCACCATTGTGTTTTGCCATTTATAAGTGATAGGCATGACATATCAAATGAGTATGCCCTTTCTTAACACAAAAGATGAACTTCATTCTGAAAAATCAGAAACTGGAATTGTGACACGGTTTGATATAAATTCCATATTTTCACATGTGTTTCTCTTGGTCATTTATCATATTCTACCTTGTATAATAATCTTCCTGCTCATCTATCTCCTATTATTAAATAATTAAATAATTTAAATTCTTTTCATCTTTTTTACTCCTAGAACATACCATAGTATATTATTCATAGCCAATGCTTGGTAAATTTGTTAAATGAAGCAAATTGTGTGCTTACACTCATGCAGATTGACAGTTTATACACTAAAGTGCATGTTCCTTAAAGGCAGAAACTACATATTTTATTTTATTTTTTAAAGTTTTTATTTAAATTCCAGTTACTTAACATACAGTGTAATATTAGCTTCATGTGTACAATATAGTGATTCAAAACTTCTATACCTGCTTAAGATTCTTTCTCTCCACCTCCCCTCCCCTCTCTCTAAAAAAAAGCTAAAAAAGAATACTGTCTGCGCCTTGGTGGCTCAATCAGTTAAATGTCTGACTCTTGGCCCAGGTTACGATCTCAGAGTCGTGGGATTGAGCCCTGCATTGGGCTCCTAGCTCAGCTGGGAGTCTCCTGGAGATTCTTTCTCTCCCTCTGCCCCTCCCCCCCACACACACTCTTGCTCTCTAAAATAAATAAATAAATCTTTGAAAAAAATACTGTCTAGCTCCATCCATGTCATTGTAAATGGTAAAATTACATGTTTTATGGCTGAGTAGTATTCCATCGTATATACCACCTCTTATTTATCCATTCATTAGTTGATGGACACTTGGGCTCTTTCCATAATTTGGCTATTGTAAATAATGCTGCTATAAACATCAGGGTGCATGTATCCCTTTGAATTAGTATTTTTGTATTCTTTGTGTAAATACCTAGTAGTTCAATTGCTGGATTGTAGGGTAGTTCTATTTCTAACTTTTGAAGAACATCCATACTGTTTTCCAGAGTGGCTGCACCAGTTTGCATTCCTGCCAACAGTGCAAGAGGAGTCCCCTTTTTCCACATCCTTGTTGGCACCTGTTACTTCTTCTGTTGATAATTTTAGCCATTCTGAAAGTATGAAGTGATATCTCATTGTGGTTTTGATTTGTATTTCCCTGTTGATCAGTGAGAGTGAGCATCTTTTCATGTGGCTATTGATCATCTGTATTTCTTCTTTGGAAAAATGTCTCTTCATGTCTTCTGCCCATTTTTTAATGGGATTATTTGTTTGGGCGTGTTTATTTTTATAAGTATTTTATTTATTTTGATACTAACCCTTTATCAGATATGTCATTTGCAAATATCTTCTCCCATTCTGTAGGCTGTCTTTTAGTTTTGTTGATTCTTTTGCTGTGCAGAAGCATTTTATTTTGATGAAGTCCCAATAGTTTGTTTTTGATTTTGTTTCCCTTGCCTCAGGAGACATATCTAGAAAGAAGTTTCATTCTTTTGCATGTAGCTGTCCAGTTTTCCCAACACCATTTGTTTAAGAGACTCTTTTTCCCGTTGGATATTCTTTCCTGCTTTGTCAAAGATTAACTGACCATATAGCTGTGGGTTCATTTCTGGGTTTTCTATGCTGTTCGATATATCTGTGTGTCCATCATTGTGCCACTACCATACTGTTTTGATCACTAAAGCTTTGTAATATAACATGAAGTCTGGATTTGTGATGCCTCCAGCATTGCTTTTGCTATTCGGGGGTCTTTTGTGGTTCTACACAAATTTTAAATTGTTTGTTTAACTCTGTGAAAAATGCTGTTGGTATATTGATAAGGATGCTAGAACAAGAACAACAAAGGAAACATAAAGCTAGGAGAAGAAAGGAAATAATAAAGATTAGAACAAAATTAATAATATAGAAACAAACAAAAAAAGAAAACAAACAAAACAAAAGCAATAGAACAGATCAATGAAACCAGGAGTTGGTTCTTTGAAAAATAATAATAATAATAATAATAAACCCTCTAGCCAGACTTATCAAAAAGAAAAGAGAAAAGACCCAAATAAATAAAATAACAAATCAGGGAGGAGAAATCACAACCAATACCACAGAAATATAATTATAAAAGAATATTATGAAAAACGATATGCCAACAAATTGGACAACCTGGAAGAAATGGATAAATTCATAGAAACATATAAACTACCAAAACTGAAACAGAAAGAAATAGGAAACTTAAATAGACCAATAACCAGCAAAGAAATTGAATCAGTAATCAAAAATGTCCCAACAAAGTCCAGGGCCAGATAGCTTCGCAGGCAAATTCTACCAAACATTTAAAACAGTGTTAATACCTGTTCTTTTCAAACTATTCCAAAAATAGAAAAGGAAGGAAAACTTCCAAATTCATTCTCTGAGGCCAGCATCACCCTAATACAAAAAACAGATAAAGACTCTACAAATAAAGAGAACTACAGATCAATATCCCTGATACACGTGGATGCAAAAATTCTCAGTAAAATACTAACAAACCAAATCCAGCAATGCATTTAAAAAATCACTCACCACAATCAAGTGGGATTTATTCCCAGCTTGCAAGGTTGGTTCAATATTTGTAAATCAATGTGATACACCATATTAATAAAAGAAAAGATAAGAAGCATATTATAATTTCAATAGATTCGGAAAAAGCATTTGACAAAGTATAACATTCATTCATGATAAAAACCCTCAACAAAGTACATTTAGAGGGAACACACCTCACATAATAGAGGACATTTATAAAAAATCCACAGTTAATATCATCCTCAGTGGGAAAAACTGAGAGCTTTTCCTCCACAGTCAGGAACAGGACAAGGATGTCCACTCTCACCAATGTTATTTAACATAGCACTGGAAGTCCTACCCACAGCAATCAAACAAAAAGAAATAAAAGACATCCAAATTGGCAAGGAAGAATTAAAACTTTCACTATTTGTAGATGACATGAAACTCTACATGGAAAACCCAAGGATTCTACCAAAAAATGGCTAGAACTGATAGATGCATTCAGTAAAGTCTCAGGATACAAAATCAATGTACAGAAATGTTTCATTTCTATACATTTATAATGAAGCAGCAGAAAGAGAAAGTAAGGAATCAATCCCACTTACAATTATACCAAAACTCATAAAATACCTAGGAATAAACCTAACCAAACAGGTAAAAGACCTGTACTCTGAAAACTATAAAACAGTAATGAAAGAAATTAAAGATGACATAAAGAAATGGAAAGACAGTCCATGCTCAGGGATTGGAAAAACAAATATTATTAAAATGTCTATACTACCCAAAGCAATCTACACATTTAAGGAACTACATATTTTATATCTGCATCCCTGTCTTCTCACAGAATATTTGTGACATAGACATGGACAATGAATAATTTTTACAGAATAAGTATTTTGATGGGAATACAAAACGGTATTTTAAGTAGTCACAAAAGTCAAAGTTTAATAGGTAAATTGGATAAAATTTGAAGAAATTTTTAAATGTCACATCATTAAAGACTAAAGGTTTAAAATTATAGATACTGATTAATATTCCTGTTATGCCACTTAATGTATATACCAGGATAACAACCACTCTGCCTCTATGAGCCTCATTTTTCTTCACTAAAATGAGGAAGAAATAACATATCTGTGCACCTGCTTAAGTTACATAATACCAGAAGTTATTTCTCATCAGGTACTATGCCTGAGTCTTCAGCAGTTTCAGTCTATCAAGACAACTATTTTGGGGTCATTGGGCATGTGGTAACACTAGTAATACTCTTGGCATTACTATCTTTATCTACTGCTTTTCTTCTAAAGTTTGTTCCTTAATCAGACATGACATATGTGAGATAAAATAGTAACACATAACACATAAGGTATTATCTAAATCTGTGAAGGTTGGTATTGATAGAAGTGCTTCAGGCTATTCTTATTAAGTACAAGGTGTTACTCAACCATGAGGAAAAGGATTGAAAATAACCAACCTTTTCAAAGTAGATGTCTGAATTCCTGTAGAATAATTTGATATTGAATCATTAGCCTCTGCTTTTGGCTGATTAGACACTCAGATCGATTCTGTTGAGGAGAAATCTGTATTGTCAATCACATACACAGTCTCCACCATGGTCGTTTTGTTCACTCTTTAGGCAAGAAATATGACTTGGGAAAAGGCACCTTTTTTTCACTGAAGTATAATTAACGTAGAGTGCTATATTCCTTTCAGATGTACACCATGATTCAACAATTTTATATATGTTACTCAGGGCCCATTACGTTAAGTGTACCTTAACCTCTATCTATTTCACCCATCTTCTCCCCTCCCCCCACCCCCGCCACCTTCCCTCTGGCAACCAGTTTGTTCTCTGTATTTAAGAGTCAGGTTTTGTTTGTTTGCTTCTTTGTTTTCCTTTGTTTGTTTTCTTCAAATTCCACATATAAGTGAAATCATACAGTATTTGTCTTTCCCTCTCTAACTTCACTTAACATTATATCCTCTAGATCCATCCATGTTGTTCCAAATGGCAAGATCCTATTGTTTTTTATGCCTGAGTAATAGCCCATTGGAGATATATATATATATATATATATATATACCATATCTTCTTAATCCATTCATCTATCGATAGACACTTGGGTTGCTTCCATACCTCGGTTATTGTAAATAATTCTGCAATAAACAGGAATGCACATATCTTTTCTAATTAGTGTTTTCATTTTCTTTGGGTAAATACCCAGTAATGGAATTAACTGAATCATATGGTAATTCTATTTTTAATTTTATCAGAACCTCCCTACTGTTTTCAACAGTGGCTGCACTAATTTGTATTCCCACAAACAGTGCACGAAGGCTCTGTTTTCTCCACATCCTTGCCAACACTTGTTATTTCTTGCCTTTGATGATGAATGATTTTGAACATTTTTCCATATGTCTTTTGGCCATTGTATGGCTTCTTTAGAAAAACATCTATTCAGGTCCTCTGCCCATTGTTAATTGGGTTATTTGTTTTTCTGGCGTTGAGTTGTATAAGTACTTTATATATTTTGGATATTAACCTCTTATCAGATATGTAAAATATCTTCTCTCATTTAGTAGGTTGCCTTGCCATTTCGTTAATGGTTTCATTCACTGTGCAAAAGCTTTTTATTTTGGTGTGGTCCCAAGAGTTTTATTTTGTTTTTGTTTCCCTTGCCTGAGGAGACATATGTAGAAAAGTGTTTCTATGGCCAATGTCAAAGAAATTATTGGCTACATTTTCTTCTAAGAGTTTTATGGTTTCAGGTCTCACATTTAGGTCTTCAATCCATGTTGAGTTTATTTTTGTGTATGATGTAAAAAAGTGGTCCAGTTTCATTCTTTCACATGAAGCTGTCCAGCTTTCCCAGCACCATTTGTTGAAGAGACTGTATTTTCCCCCATAATATATTCTTGCCTCCTTTGACATGGATTAATTGACCATATAAGTGTGGGTTTTTTTCCTGGGATCTCTATTTTGTTCCATTTATCTATGGAAAAACACACTCATCCACAGGATGGATCGTCTTGTCTTCCAGATTATTGATAGCTTACACCAAACAGGATTATTTTTCTAGTGCAAAATTAGATGGGACATGCATGTCTCCACACTATGCCCAATCTAAAATGTCCATCTGTATTCCTATTCTCCAGATCTCCTTGGAGAATATTCCTGTCTTATTTTTTTCCAAGTGTGTCAGGGACTTAGCAGCCAATTTATTAGCCACTCCTCATACATCATTGTAGGTGCATATTTCAGGTCATCTCTCTTTCTATAAGAAGTTAAACATCGGAAACATTTACCTTCATCATTGTTTTCAAGAGTTGTCACTGAGTGCAATTATAAGCAGTGGCCATCTACTTCTAGCCGGTACCAGTATATCTTGGAGATCTAACAGGAAACAAGACTCAAACGTTTTCTTAGCCCATTAACTCATCATGCGAAACTCCCCATGAGGTCATACCTATAGTTTAGGGAAAGGCAGTGAAGCAGTAGGAGCAGGTGCCATGGGAGTCTGAGCCATCTGTTTATACGGTTTACTTGTGCCTTCCCAGATCTATGTGGCCAAGTCGAATATGTACCATTTTCATTTTACAATAAAATGCTACTGTGCACATCCAATTTTATGGTTCGGTGGATCAGATCACACAATTCATGATTTGCAATACAAGTTGCATAGTTGTGGTATCCCATGAACAGGTGTTCACTCTACAAACTCCCAGTAACAAGACAGAGCTACATTTCAAATGAAGAATAGCTATTGCTAAATAAATGCATGGCTTTATTCTGAAACTTTAGAGGTCTATGCTGTTATCCTTATATGACAGCTTTTTAAAAGTTCCATAAAATGTTCCATCTGCAATACTTCCAATACTATTGTTTTTGTTTCCCTTGCCTGAGGAGACATAGGGTCTACTAGGTCATAAAGCCCATGTGGCTGAGCAGTTTGAAACATAGTCTAGAATTGAATCAAGGTCTTTACTAGCTCAAAGACCAAGTCACTCCTGAGTGTTGTAGATAAACCAGTAAATGAATAACAGCAGCATTCCAAAATGTGGTATATGTTATTGTCAAAATTATCTTGAAAATATCTTTCTTTGTGTCTGGGGTGCAAGGTACAGCAGTGTATTTTACACTTGAAAGTAGACTGTCTTACTTACCCCCACATAACTAGACAAGTTGAAAGCTTACCTATAGGGCTGGGTCCTAAGGCATATAGAGTTCTTGTTACTTTCTTTTCACTAGGTCCTATTCACATGTTATCAATGTAATGGATTGACATGATATTCTCTGAAATATTATGGAACTCAGCATCTCTTTAGTCTACATTATAACAGAGAGCAGGGTCTCTGACATAGCCTAAAGCAAGATTATTTTCTCTACTTTTATTTATGATTATCTACTACAATAGTGATGAGAAGTAAAAGCATTTTTTTTTTTCTGGGCCAGTAAGTGGGTAATGTACACTATGGGCCATGTTTATTTGCTCCTAAAGATACCACATGTGGAACTACAGCTGTGATTGGCACCACCATCTGCTTGCATTTGAGATCATCTATGGTTGATCCCTATGACATACTTGGCTTATTCATGAACCAAACATGGAGAGAAAATGGGAATGGGATAGGGATCACCACATCTACATTTTTAATTCTTTAACTTTGGTACTTATCTAATTTTCACCAGGGATATAGTATTGCAATTTTAGAAGGTAGTAAGGGTGGCAGAGTTATTTCAGAAACTATTTCTAGGCCCTTCCCATGTCCTCACACTAGTTAGGTAATTCATGTGCTCTTCTGCCAATTATTAACAATCTACATGCTTGGACTGGAAATATAACCGAAAGACTGGTTCTGTAGTTCCACTAAGTGCACAGTTAAACTATTAATTCTATCTCCTGACATTATACGTCTTCAAGCTATCCAATGGAACACACAGTGGTTTTCCAATTCTCTAGAGATTAACATCGATTTAGAGTCAATATTTTATATCCTGGAAATTCTGAGTACTACACTTTGCCCAGTGGGATGTTACACTGGTAAATGACCATAAGTCCCTCTCAGGAAGACCAGAGAGAAGATTTACAGGATTTACTTGAGGCAGGCAGGAATGTGGTCTGATGTAACTGAATTTTATAAATGTAAAGACATATGTATCTTTTTTATTGACATATAATTGATATATGTCATTATATTAGTTTCAGGTGTACAACATAGTGAGTTGATCTTTGTGTACATTGTGGAATGATTACCACAATAAAACTATCATCTGTCACCATACAAAGTTACAATTTTTTTCATAATAAGGACTTTCAAAATCTACTCTCAGCAATTTTCAAATATGCAATACCATATTATTGACTATAGTCACTATGCTGTACATTACATTCCCATGATTTATTTATTTTGTAACTAGAAGATTGTACCTCTTGACCCCTTTCACCCATGTTGTCTACCTCCCACCCTCTCTCTCTGGCAACCACCAATCTGTTCTCTGTATCTATGTATGAGTTTTGTTCTATTTTGTCTGTTCATTGGTTTGTTTTTTTTAAGATTCCATATATAAGTGAAGCCATACACTACTTGTCTTTATCTGACTTATCTCACTTAGGATATAATATCCTCAAGTTCCATCCATATTGTCTCAAATTGTAAGATTTCATTCTTTATTAATGGCTGAGTTGTATTCCATTGTGTGTATATATATATATATATACCACATCATTATCCACGCACCCAGTGATGAACACTTCAGTTGTTTTCATATCTTGGCTATTGTAAATAATGTTGCAATGAACATAAAGGTACATATATCTCTTTGAACTGGAATTTGTGTTTTCTTCAAATAAGTATTCGTAAGTGGACTACTGAATCAAATGATAGTTCTATTTTAATTTTTTTGAGAAAACTCCATAATGTTTTCCATAGTGACTGCACCAATTCAAATTCCCAACAACGAAAAATGAGAGTTTCCTTTTCTCTACTTCTCTGCCAACATTTTCTATCCATTGCCTTTTTGATAATGGCCATTCTGGTAGGTGTGAGATGATATCTCCTTGCGGTTTTGATTTAAATTTCCCTGATGATTAGTAATAATGTACATCTTTTCATGTGCCGTTTGGCAATCAATACGTCTTTTTGGAAAAAAGTCTATTCATATCTGCTCATTTTTAATTGAATTATTTGTTTTTTGGTTATTGAGTTGTATGAATTCTATATGTATTTTAGGTATTATCCCCTCACTGGATATATGATTTGCAAGTATCTTCTCCTATTCAGTCAGTAGCCTTTTCTTTTTGTTGATGGTTTCCTTCATTGTGCAAAGCTCTTTAGTTTGATGTAATCCCATTTGTTTACTTTTGCTTTTGTTGCCCTTGAACTTGGAGTCTGGTCTACAAAACTAGCACTCAGACTGATGTCAGGAGTTTACCACCTACGTTTTCTTCTAGAAGTTGTATGATTCCATGTATTACATTCAAGTCTTTAATCCACGTTGAGTTAATTTTTGTGTGCGCTGTAAGGTGGTGGTCTAATTTCATCTTTTGCATGCATCCAGTTTTCCCAGAACTGTTTATTGAAGAGATTGTACTTTCCCTATTGTATATTCTTGGCTCTTAATTTACCATATAAAATGGGTTTATTTCTCTGCTCTCTATTTTGTTCCTTTGATCTATTGTTTTTATGCCAATACCATACTGTTTTGATTACTATTGCTTTGTAATATAGTTTGAAATCAGAAAATGTGATACCTCCAGCTTTGTTCTTCTTTCTCTGTTTTGGCCATTCAGGATCTTTTGGGATTGTTTGTTCTATTTCTGTAAAAAGTGCCATTTGAATTTTGATAGAGCTACACTGACTCTGTAGATTGCTTTGGGTAGCATGGGCATTTTAATAATATTAATTCTTCCAATCCATGAGCACAGAATATCTTCCTATTTATTTGTGTCTTTTTCAGTTACTTTCATCCATGTCTTCTAGTTTTCAGTGCATAGGTCTTTCACCTCTGGTTAAATTTATTCCTAGGTATTTTATTCTTTTTGATATAATTGTAAATGGGACTGTTTCCTTAATTTCTTATTTTGATAGTTTGTTGCTGATATATAAAAACATAATAGATCTTGGTATATTGATTTGGGACTCTGCAACTTTACTGAATTTCTTTATTAATTCTAACAGGTTTTTTGTTTTTTGTTTTTGGTGGGGTCTTTAGAATTTTCTATATATAAAATCATGTTGTTTGCAAATAGTGAGATTTTTCTTTCTTTCTTTCCAATTGGGATGCATTTTATTTATTTTTTCCTGCTTATTTGCTCTGTCTAGGACTTTCAAAAACATATTGAACAAAAGTGGCAAGAGTGGGCATCCTTGTCTTATTCCTGGAAAAGAAGCTTTCACCTTTGAGTATGTTAATTGTGGGTTTGTCAAAAAATATATATGGTCTTTATTATGTTGAAGTACATCCCAGCTCTACCCACTTTTTTGAGAGTTTTTATTATAAATAGATGTTGAATTTTGTAAAACATTATTTCTGCATCTATTATGATGATGATTTTTATGCTTCCTTTTGTTAATGTGCTGTATCATGTTGATTGTTTTGCAGATACTTAACCATATTTGCATCCCTGGATTAAGTCCCACTTGACCATAATGTACTCTTCCATTAGCATAATGTTGAATTCTGTTTACTAATATTTTGTTGAGGATTTCTGCATCTATGTTCATCATGGATACGGGCCTGAAATTTTCTTTTTTGTGACATCTATGTGTGTTAGTTATCATGGGAATCCTGGCCTAAAAAGAGTCTGGAAACATTCACCCCTCTTCAATTTTGGGAACACATAGAGAAGGATTGGTATTAAATTTTCCTTGAATATTGGGTAAAATCATCAGTGAAGGTCTGGCCCTGAAAGCTACAGGGAATTTTTGGGAGTTTTTTTATTATTTATTCAATCTCCTTACTAGTAAGTCTATTCAAATTTTCTATTACTTCATGATCCAATCTTGGAAGATTAGTATGTTACTAGAAATTTATCCATCTCTTCTAAAGTGTTCAATTTGTGAGCATGTAATTATTCATAGTAGTCACTTAGGATCCATTCTATTTCTTTGATATTAGTTGTAACTTCTCCTCCATTTCTGATTTTATTTATTTCTCTCTTTTTTTCTTAGTCTGGCTAAAGATTTGTCAATTTTGTTTACCTGTTCAAAGAACCAGCTCTAGTTTCCTTGATCTTTTCTCTTTTATATTCAATCTTTATATCATTTATTTCCACTCTAATCTATTTTCTTCTTTCTACTAACTTTGGGCTTCATTTGTTTTATTCCTAGTTCCTTTAGGTGTAAAATTAGATTTTTTTGAGATTTTTCTTGTTTCTTGATGTAGGCCTGAACAACTATAAACTTCCCTCTTATAAGAACTTCTGCTGTGTCCCAAAGATTTTGGAACATTGTGTTTCAATTTTCATTTGTCTCAGGTATTTTTGGATTTCCTTCCAAAATTCTATACTCTCATTTCTCATTTCATTTTTCAATTATTGCATTAGCTAGTACATCCACTTCCCTGTTATAAAGCTGTGGTGAGAGGGGATGTCCTTGCCTTATTCCTGTTCTAAGTAGGAAGCTTCAAGTTCTTCACCCTGAAGTTGAAGTTAGCTATAAGTTTTTGTAGATACTCTTTATCAAGGTTAGGAAAACCCCTGTATTCCTAGTTCATTGAAAGCTTTTATCATGAATGGGTGTGGATTTTGTCAATTTTTTTTTTCCTGCATTGACTAATATGATCATGTGATTTTTTTTTTTTTTTTTTAGTCTGTTCTTGTGATAGATTGCATTAATTGATTTTTTAATGTGTTCAACATTCAAACTCACTTGGGGTAAACTTACTTGGTCTTGGTGTATGATTCTTTTTAGATATTGTTGATTAGACTTGCTAATAATTTGTTTTGAATTTTTGTATCTGTGGTCATGAATTACTGGTCTGTAGTTTTTATTTTCTTTTAATGTCTGTTTTTGGTATTAGGGTAATTTTTGACTTTACAAATGAGTTAGGGAACATTCCTTCTGCTTATATCTTCTGCAAGAGCTTCTAGAGAATTACTGTGATATCTTCTTCAAGTGCTTGGTAGAATTCACCAGTGAAACCTTGTGCTATCAATTTGGGAAGGTTATTACTTACTGATTCAGTTTCACTAATAGATATAGGCCTATTTAGATTGTCTACTTCTTGTGTGAGCTCTGGTAGATTATATCTTTCAAGGAATTGGTCCATTTCATCCAACTTATCAAATTTGGGAGAATAGAGTTGTTCATATCATTCCTTTGTTGTCCTTTTAGTGTAAATGGTATCTGTAGTGATCTCATTTCTGATATTAGTCATTTGTGTCCTCTCTCTTTTCTCCTTAGTTAGCCTGGCTAGCGGTTTATTGATTTTACTGATCTTTTCCAAGACTCGGGTTTGGGTTTCACTGATGTTCTCTACTGATTTTCTGTTTCCAACTTCATTGATTTTTGTTCTATTTTTTAATATTTCTTTTCTGCTCCTTACTGGAGACTTAGTTTGCTCTTATTTTTCTAGTTTCCTAAGTAGAAGCTTTGATGACTGATTTTAGCTCTTTCTTCTTTTTTATATATTTGAATTCAATGATACAAATTTCCCTCTAATCACTGCTTTCACTGAATTCCACAAATTTTTAGAAGTTGTGTTTTCATTTTCATTTGGTTCAAAAAATTTTTAATTTCCCTTAAGATTTCTCCTTTGACCCATGTGTTATTCAGAAGTGTGTTGTTTAATCTCCAAGTATTTTTTGGAACTTTCCAGTTATCTTTCTGTTATTGATATCTAATTTAATACCAATGTGGGCTGAGAGCAGACATTATGTAAGTTCTAGTCCTTTAAATTTGTTAAGATGTGTTTTATGGCCCAGTATATGATCTATCTTGGTGAATGTTTCATGTGAGCTTGAGAAGAATATGTATTCTGCTGGTTTTGTAAAAAGTATCTATGGATGTCCATTATATCCATTTGAATGACAGTGACATTGAGATTAACTCTGTCCTTACTGATTTCCTGCCAGCTATCTGTCCATTTCTGATAGAGGTGTGTTACAGTATCCAAATATAATAGAAGATTTATCTATTTCTTCTTGCAATTCTATCAGCTTTTGTGTCATGTACTTTGACCCTCTGTTATTAGGTGCATATACATCAAGGATTATGTCTTCTTGGCTAATTGACCCCTTATTCATTATGTAATGCCCCTCATTATCCTGATAACTTTCCCTGTCATGAAGTCTTCTCTGTCTAAAATTAATATAGCTACTTCTATTTTCTTTTGATTAGTGTCAGGATGGTATATTTCCCTCCATCCATTTACTTTTAATTTATGTGTCTTTATATTCCAAATGGGTTTCTTATAGACAACTTTTAGCTGCATCTTGTTTTTTGATCCAGTCTGACAATATCTTTTACTTTGTGTGTTTAGACCACTAACATTCAAAGTGATTACTGATATCATTGCATTATATCTATCATATTTATTAGTTTTATGCACTGCCCTTATTCTTAGTTCTTATTATGTGTTCCACTCCTTTTATGGTTTTACTTGAGAATTTTATATGATTCCATTTCTCTCTAAACATATGAGTTATGGTTTTTTTTTCACTTTTTTATTGGTTGCATAAGAGTTTGCAATATACATTTCCTTCTGTAAATATACATAAATATACATCTACAGCTAATCTAAGTCCATTCTCATATAACACTATACTACTTCACAGGTAGTGTGAATGCCTCATAATAACAAAATAGTCCTAATTCCACCTTCCTGTCCCTTGTATCATTATTGTCATTAATTTCACTTATATATAAGCATACATAATGTTAATATATTGTCACTATTATTTTGGACAAAATAATCAATTTTGTCAGATCAATTAAGAATATGAAAAATAAAGGTTTTTATTTTACCTTCAGTTAAAATGATGCACTTCCTTTCTTATATAGATCTAAATTTCTGAATCTTCTTTCTCTTAGAGGAACTTCTTTTAACATTTCTGGCAACGACAGTTTACTGGCAACAAATTCCCTCAATTTTTGCTTGTATGAAAAAAGTTATTTCTCTTTCACTTTTGAAAGAGAACAGAATTCTAGGTTGGTGAAATTTTTTTCTCTCAACACTTTAAATATTTCACTCCACTCTCTTCTTGCTTGCATAGTGTATAATAGGATACATATCTATACACATTACATAAAAGAGTCTCTTATATACATACAAAGGACTTATAAGGAATTGGCTCACACAATTATGGTGACTGAAAAGTCCCATGATCTGCCAATTGCAAGGTGAAAACCCAGGAAAGCTGGTGGTATAATTCAGTTCAAGTCCAGATGCCTGAGAACCAGGGGAGATGATGATTTAGATTCCAGTCTGGATTGAAGGCCTGAGAACCAGGAGTGCAGAGGGCAAGACAAGATCAATGTTCCAGAAAAAGCAAGCCAGTGGGAAGGACCAAATTCTCAAATTCTTCCTCCAATTTTTGTTGTTGCTGTTTTTTTGTTTGTTTGTTTGTTTGTTTTTTGGGCGTTCAGTGGGTTGGATGATGCCAATCCACACCGGGGAGAGAAAACTGAGTCTACCCCAAAAACCACCTGACCAAGTCAAATTGACATATAACATTAACCATTAGAAATGGATTCTGTGAAGTTAGAAATAATTCTTATCTTTGCTCTTTATAGGTAAGGCATCTTTTTCCTCTGACTTCTTTCAGGATTTTTTCATCTTTGATTTTTTGCAGTTTGAAAATGATTATGTCTAGTTGTAGCTTTTTGGACCTTCTTCTGTTTGGCGTTCTCTGAGCATTCTGGATCTGTAGTATGGTGTCAGACATTAATTTGGAAGAAATTCTCAGCCATTATTGTTTCAAATGTTTCTTCTGTGCCTTTCTCTCTCTCCTTCTGAAATCCCCATTATATGTATATTACATCCTTTGTAGTTGTCCCATGGTTCTTGGATATTCTTCTCTCTCTCTCTCTTTCTCTCTCTCTCCTTGCTTTTCACTATTGGGGGTTTCTATTGAGATATCTTCAAGTTCAGAGTCCTTCTATAGCTATGTCCATTATACCAATAATCTTATCAGAGTATTCCTCATTTTTATGACAGCTTTCTTTAATCTCTAGCTTTTCTTTTTTCTTTTGTTTTTGCTTATTCCTTGATTTTCCTTCTCTCTGCTAACATTGTCTATCTGTCCTGTCATGCTAAGTTATCTGTTAGTGCCCTTAGCATCTTAATCACAGTTGCTTTATATTTCTGCTCTGAGAATTCTTTAATTCCTTCCGTATCTGAGTCTGGTTCTGATGCTTGCTCTGTCTCTTCAAACTGTGTTTTTGCCTTTTATTATGTCTTGTATTCTCATGACAGCTGGACATGGTGTTATGGGTAAACAAAACTGCTGTAATTAGATCTTCAGTAATATAGTGGTGAAGTATTGGGGAAGGGAAAACATTCTATAGTCCTATGAGTAAGCCTGTCTTTTAATGAGCCTGTGCCTCTGGACTGTGAACTTTGTATTTGCTTCACAGTGACCACATCCTTAGGTGGAAAAGGCTTAATGGAATGGTCTGAATTTGGGTATTTCTCTTCACCTAGTTCTATTAGGTTCTGATAAAATCCCAGGAGGTTTGACTCTTAATAAATAGTTTCTCCTGTGGGTAAAGATAGTAAAAAAAAACCCACAATGTTCTAGCATATTTCAAATAGTTCCATTTCCCCTCCCTATGCTGGAAGCACAAGGGGATTTTTCTTTGATATTCCTGTGAAAACCTGGTTGAGTTCCTCCATGTAAAATTCACAAAATTGTGGGGCCCCTAAAGACTGAACCCCCCTAGAATTTTTATCTCTTGGACTTTTCTACACTAAGTATCTAGAAATTCACCAGTTACAGTTCAAGTTTCCTTATCTCAGATCTGAAAAACCTATTGAGATTTATGCTTGTGGGTTTATGCTCCAGTGAGTTTTTTCTTTTATGTTGAATTAGCCAACATATAGTACATCATTAGTTTTTGATGTAGGGTTCAATGATTCATTAGTTGTGTATAACACCCAGTGCTCATCACCACATGTACCCTCCTTAATACCCATCTCCTGGTTACCCAATCCCTCTGCCTCCCTCTCTTCTGTAACCCTCAGTTTTGTTCCTGGAGTTCATAGTCTCTCATGGTTTGTTTCCCTCTCTGATTTCTGCCCATTCAGTTTTCCCTCCCTTCCTCTGTGGTCTTCTGCACTATTCCTTATGTTCCACACATGTGTGAAACCGTATGATAATTGTCTTTCTCTGCTTGACTTATTTCACTTAACATAATCCCATCCAGTCCCATTCATGTTGATGCAAATGGTAGGTATTCATCCTTTCTGATGGCTGAGTAATATTCCATTGTAAATGTAAACCACATCTTCTTTATCCATTCATCTGTTGAAGGACATCTTGACTCGTTCCACAGTTTGGCTATTGTGGACATTGCTGCTATGAACAATGCGGTGCATGTGCCCTTTCTTTTCACTACATCTGTATCTTTGGGATAAATACCTACTAGAGCAATTGCTGAGTCATAGGGTAACTCTATTTTTAACATCTTGAGGAACCTCCATACTGTTTTCCAGAGTGGCTGTACCAGCTTGCATTCCTACCAACAGTGTAAGAGGGTTCCCCTTTCTCCACATCCTCGCTAACATTTGTTGTTTCCTGTCTTGTTAATTTTTGCCATTCTAACTGGTATAAGGTGGTATCTCGCCATGGTTTTGATTTGTATTTCCCTGATGGCTAGTGATGTTGAACATTTTTTCATGTGTCTCTTAGCCATTTGTATGTCTTCTTTGGAGAAGTGTCTGTTCATGTCTTCTGCCCATTTCTTGACTGGATTTTTTTGTTTTTTGGGTGTTGAGTTTGAGAAGTTCTTTATAGATCTTGGATACCAGCCCTTTATCTGAAATGTCATTTACAAATATCTTCTCCCATTCTGTGGGTTGTCTCTTAGTTTTGTTGACTGTTTCCTTTTTGTGAAGAAGCTTTTTATCTTGATGAAGTTCCAAAGTTCATTTTTGCTTTTGTTTCCCTCGCCTATAGAAAAGACGTGCCTTGAAAGAAGTTGCTGTGGCCAATGTCAAAGAGGTTACTGTCTATGTTCTCCTCTAGGATTTTGATGGATTTCTGTCTCACATTGAAGTCTTTCATCCATTTTGAGTTTATCTTTGTGTATGGTGTAAGAGAATGGTCCAGTTTCATTCTTCTGCATGTGGCTGTCCAGTTTCCCCAGCACCACTTATTGAGGAGACTGTCTTTTTTCCACTGGATGTTCTTTCCTGCTTTGTCAAAGATTAGTTGACCATAGATAGGGTTGAGAGTCCATTTCTGGGGTCTCTATTCTGTTCTGTTGATCTATGTGTCTGTTTCTAAGCATCTAGAAATTCAATACCATGCTGTCTTGATGATCCAGTGAGTTTTAATTCTCTGTATTCATCCGTTGGTCTTTCCAATTTGGGGGGCAATGGTTTGTCCTGGGACCTCTCTTGTCTGAAGGATCTATGAAGAGTTGTTGATTTTTGAGTATGTTCATCTACTTGTTAGAATGGAATGGTGATACCCAGCCTTTTGAATGCCAAACCAGAGACATCCATTTTTCTCATATTTATTATACTAGTGAAAGCATATTCTGAAATTGGCAGCTGGTGGAGCAGCAGATTTAGTGGTGTCTGAATTGTGGCAGAAGTTGTGTATTTCTGTCACTAGTAGCTGTGACAGTTCTGTGGTAGCCTCCTGAGTTACAGCTTCTTAATTGTGGTAATGGTAGCAGCCTTTGGATGGTTAGTGCACTTATTAAAAGTCATCCCAGCTCAGTCTAGAGTTTATTTCTTCAGCCCTCCCATAATTCAGTGACTTATCTATATATCCCTAAATGATAAGCTCAAATTTGAGTAGATTCTGCTGACTGTAAGTAAGAACATTAAATAATAAAGCAAATGTTTCTCCATCACTCCATATTCATTTGTTTAAGGGTCAAATGTGACACAATTGATTGTGCTGGCCATATGATCTGAAACCATGTTAGATTGCACTAATATTTGCAAGTCCTATTTGAATTGGTAATCAGACCTTTGTGACACTTTAGGAGAACATTAATAAACTGAAGCATATCCATATAATAAATATCAGGTTGAACTTAAGACATGTTTTTGCAAAAAAAGTTGAAAAACTGCAAATATTTAGATTAAGAATTTGAGCATTGTTATAAAATATTTGAAGAGATAATATATAGAAAAATATCCTTAAATTTTGGGCTGATGGACAAAGAAGAGATAAGAAGGAATTCAGTAGGCTTTGAGTCACTCAAGGATAGGTAAAATTTCTTATTCTTTATTCTATCTAGTCATAGTGCTCCACATAGTACTTCAATATAATAGAAATGCAATATCCTGGGGCACCTGGGTGGCTCAGTCGTTAAGCGTCTGCCTTTAGCTCAGGTCATGATCCCAGGGTCCTGGAATTGAGGCCCACATCGGGCTCCCTGCTCTGTGGGAAGGCTGCTTCTCCCTCTCCCACTCCCCCTGCTTGTGTTCCCTCTCTCGCTGTGTCTCTCTCTGTCAAATAAATAAATAAAATCTTAAAAAAAAAAAAAAGAACTGCAATATCCTAACTGAATCAATGAGATAGTATATTTGTAATTTAATATACAAGTTGGATCTTTCAATAATTTTAGCAGCAGTTTGAGACAAATTGTTGTTTCTAGAGAAGTTGTTCCTGTCACTGTATATTTTCTTTTCCTGTTTATTAAAAGATGTTATTTATTTATTTATTTATTCATTCATTCATTCATTCATTCATTCATTCATTCATTCATTCATTTATTCATTCATTTATTTATTTAGAGAGCACATGAGTTGGGGAGGAGCAGAGAGAGAGGGAGAGAGAATCCCAAGCAGACTCTGCACTGAGAACAGAACTCAGGGCTGGATCTCTCAACCCTGAGATCATGACCTGAGCTAAAGTCAAGAGCTAGAGGCTTAATTGACTGAGCCACCCAGTCACCCCATGTATTTCAAGCAGAAGCATAATAAGCACTTATTGGAAATATTCTAGAGTAGATGTCTATACTTGGTAAGATACATATTAGATGATGTACAAGAACCTAGAGACTAGACCACAAACTCTGTGACTCTGTGCCTAACTACTACTGGGGATTTCTGGAATACCTGTTGGGGAAATCTTGTTGTAAGCAAACTCTACATACCTCATAGCTTTGTTATCTTTTCACAACTCAGGCTATGAGCATCTATGGTTATCCATCATCATCTGTTTCAAATTTTCTACTGATGCAAATGACCTATACTCTCACACATCACATCAATCCTCCAAATTTGTCACTAAATTCTCTCCATTTCCTTAACTAAAATAGAACAGTGCTTTTCTATGAAAGCAACAGTGTTTTTAATGCATACCACCACCTGCTCAGTTTCCCAAATGAGAATTCTGGGAGTTCCTTGAGTCTTTCATATCCATTACTTACACATTAGTCACCACTATTATCTATTTTTTCCCTTCTAAAAATTTCTGGATACCATTTACATCTCTCTAAGCCCCTAAAAACATCATTAGTTCAATGCACCATTATTTCCCACCTGAATTTAGTGCAATAGGCTTTGAAGTGATCTCTTTGTAACTAGTCTTGCCTTAAAAAAAGAAAAAAGAAAAAAAAACACATTATCTGAAGTGTTATTCTGATCATGTCACTCCTCTCCTTCAGAAATGACTCAGTAGATACGTAAAACTGCCAATTTTACAATGATCATATTTGATCTCATTGTTTTTACCTGTGAGAAAAATTTTAAATGCAAATGCTTTTTAAACAACTGCATTAAGATATAGCTGATATACAATAAACTGCACATATTTAATCTGTACAATTTGAAAAGTTTGACATATGTATACATCTGTGAAATGATCTCAGCAATAAACACATGAACAGATTCATCACCCTCGAAATTTCTATGCCTCTTTATAATCCTGCCCTCCAGTAAGTACATTTCTGCCCTCACCCTCTTCCTATCAAGGCATGGTAACTACTGATCTCTTTTATGTCATTCTCAATTAGTTCAAATTTCCTCAAATTTTACATAAATAGCATCATACAATTGTACTCCTATGGTTGTACTAATTTTACACAAAAATATTTTGAGATACATTCATGCTGTTATGTATATCCATAGTTTATTCCTTTTTATAGCTGAGTGATAGTCCATTGTATGAATTTACCACGGTTTTTTTGTCCATTCCCTGTTCCTGGACATCTGAATTATTATCAATTTTGGCCACTACAAATAAAGCTGCTGTGAATATTAATATACAAGTCTGGTATGGGCATATGTTTTCATTTCTCTTGGGTAGATTATTAGGATTGAAATAGCTGGATCATATGGTAGGAATATATTTAAGTTTAAAGAATCTATTCAATTTTTTTTTTTTTCTAAAGTGGTAGTATCATTTTCATTGTCACTGGCAGTGCATGAGAGTTATAATTCCTCTACATTCTCACCAACACTTAATATTTCATTCATTTAAAATAAGTCTTGAAATCATGTACTTCTAGTTCTCCCAATGTGCTATCATTTTATAAAGCTGTTTTGCCTAATCAAATTTCTTTAATCTTCCCTATAAGTTTTAGGATATATTTCAGCAATGTTTTGTATTTTTCCAAGTGTAAGTTTTGCAATTCTTTTTTTTTTTTTAAGATTTATTTATTTATTTGAGAGAGCAAGAATGAGAGAATGAGAGAGAGAGAGAGTACATGAGAGTGGGGAGGGTTAGAGGGAGAAGCAGGCTCCTCACCGAGCAGGGAGCCCAATGCGGGACTCGATCCAGGGACTCCAGGATCATGACCTGAGCCGAAGGCAGTCGCTCAACCAACTGAGCCACCCAGGCGCCCATGTTTTGCAATTCTTTAGTTAAATTTATTCCTAAGTATTTTACTAGTTTTGGTACTATTATAAATGCACTTGATTTCTTAATTTCATCTTTGGATTATTTATTTCTTGTATACAGAAATGACTGATTTATGTAAATCAATCTTGTATAATTTTGTGTACAGACTATGCATCCTGTAACCTTGTATAATCTATATACAAGAATAGATGGGCCTAAGGGATTCACTAAAAAAAAAAAAAGAACTTATAGTAAATGAGTTTCAGTATTTTTACTCTGATGTTTCTCAGTGTCAATCTCATTTCTTTCATCCTATTTGGAGTTTGAGATTCTTGAAAGTATAGGTTAATGTTTTTCATAAAACTTGAAAGTTTTCAGCCATTATTTCTTGTATTTTTTTCTTCCTTCTATTTCTCCTTTTTGTCCTCCTACTGTACATAATTTGGTATACTTAATGGTATACCATGTTACAATGGGTTCTGCTCATTTTTTCATTCTTTAGTTTCTTTATTCCTTAGGTTGCATAATCTCTAGCTACAAGTTCACTAATTTTATCACCCAATTTAAATCTACAGCTGAGGGGCGCCTGGGTGGCTCAGATGGTTAAGCAACTGCCTTCAGCTCAGGTCATGATCCCAGGGTCCTGGGATCGGGCTCCTGGCTCAGCGGGGAGCCTGTTTCTCCCTCTCCCGCTGCCTCTCCCCCTGCTCATGCTCTCTCTCTGTATCTCTGTGTCTCAAATGAATAAATAAAATCTTAAAAAAAATAAAATAAAATAAAATAAAATAAATCTACAGCTGAGCCCCTTTATTGATATTTTTATTTGCTGTTCATGTACTTTTCAAGTCCAGAATTTCCATTTGAATCTTCCAAATTATTTATCTTTATTGATATTCTCTATTTGGTGAAACAATGTCATTATATCTTCTTTTCCTTCTTTAAGTATGGTTTTCTTTAGTTCTTTGAATATATTTATAATGGCTCTTTTTTTTAAAATATTTATTTATTTGAGAGAGAGAGAGTGCATGCACACACTCATGAGTGGGGGGAGGGGCAGAGGGAGAGAATCTTCAAGCAGACTCCCCACTGAGCACAGAGCCCAACATTGGGCTCAATCTCACAACCCATGAGATCATGACCTGGGCCAAAACCAAGAGTAAGACGCTTAATCAATTGAGCCAACCTATAATGGCTCTTTTAAAATATGTTCTGTTAAGTCTACTATCTGGGCCTTCTCACAGGCAGTTTCTGTTGCCTTTTTTTTTTCCTTGTCTTTTGTATAGATCACACATCCTTGTATCTAAAAAGTCATTGCCAAATCTAAGATTTTCTCCTGTTATCTTCTAGGAGTTTTGTAGGTTTGCTTTTTTACATTTAAGTGTATAATTCATTTTTGCATTAATTTTTTGTGAAGGATTGAAGATCTTTGTGTAGATTTGTTATTTCATTTTTTTCTTTTTTGCATGTGGATGTCTAGTCATCCAGCACCATTTGTTGGAAACTCTATCCTTTCTCCATTGAATTATTGATGCTCCTTTGTCAAAATTCAGTGAACTATATTTGTGTGGGTCTATTTCTAAGCTCTCTATTTTGTTCCATTGATCCATTTTTCTATTCTTTTGTCAATATCATACTGTCTTGATTACTGCATATTTATAATAAGTCTTGAAGTTGAATCATGTCAGCACCTCAACTTTGTTCTTCTCCTTTGATATTGTATTAAGTACTCTGGGTCTTCTGCCTCTCATATGAACTTTAGAATCAGTTTGACTATATCCACAAAATAACTTGCTGAAATTTTTATTTGGATTGCATTAAATCTATAGACCAAACTGGGAAGAACTGAGATCTTAACAATATTGAATCTTTCTATCCATGAACATGGACTATCTCTTCATTTATTTAGTCCTTCTTGAATTCTTTCATGAGAATTTCACATTTTTTCTCATATTGATCTTGTGAATATTTTGTTATATACCTAAGTATTTTATTTTTTATACTAATACAAGTGGTTTTAAATCATTGTTTATTATGATTTTCATCAGTTGTGATTGTTTCACTGGTGATCGGGTCCATGAAGCTCTTCATGCCACCATTACAAAGTGCACTTCTCATCATTTGACTTTTGAGGGCTGAATCAACCTTGCATTCCTGGAATAAATGTATTTCTGGCCATGATGTCATATCCTTTTTATCCATAATTTGGATTTATTTCACAAAACTTATCTTTAGAATTTTTACATTCTGTGTTAATGTGTGATATTCTCTGTAGATTTATTTTCTTGTAATGTCTTTGTAAGTTTATTAGGGTAATGCTGACTACTTACACTGTGAAATCATCCCCCTTTTCAAATTCCTGCCAGGGTTGGTATAAAATTGATATTATTTCTTCCCTAAATTATCAAATAAAGCAATTTAGAACTGAATTTTTCTTTGCAGAACTGTTTTTAACTCTAGTTTCAGTCTCTCCAATAGATATACAAATAGTTAGGTCATCTATTTCTTTTTGAGTAAACTTTGGTGGTTTGTGTCTTTCATTAAGTTTGTTCATTTTATCTAGGTTGGCAAATTTATATGAATAAAGTTGTTCATAATATTACCTTGTATCCATTTTATATCTATAGAGTATATAACCGTCTTACCTCTCCCATTCAAGATATTGGTTTCTTTTTTCCTCTCTCTTCCATATTCCCTTGTCAGTTTAGCAAGAGGTTTATCAACTTGATTGACCTTTGCAACAAACTAGTTTTTGGATTTGTATTATTTGCTTTTCCCATTATGTTTAATTTAATTCAATCTAAATTACTTTATTATTTCTTCCTTTTACTTACCTTAGATTTGCTTTACATTTTCCAGCTTTCATGTTTGTTTGTTTTTTTAGGTGATGTTGATGAATTAATTTGTTTTTTCCCCTAAAACAGGTATGTAATGATATAAAATTTCTTCTATGTACTGTCTTAGCTGTATCAAACATTTCATATGTAATTTTTTTTCATTTTCATTATGTTCAAAATACTTTTTGATTTCCCTTTTAATCTTTTTTTTCTTTGACTATTGGTTATTTAGCAGTGTATTATTAATTTCTAAATATTTGGAGAATTTGCAGAGATATTTCCATTATTGATTTCTAATGTTCATCTCTAAAACACTGATTTTTGGTTCCTTTATATATTTCACAAATCTACTTAAGATTCTGAACATATAAAATGTAGTTATAATAACTGTTTTAATGCCTTTGCCTACTGATTATAACATTTGTACTAGTTCTGAAGTAGTTAAAATTGATTGACTTCCTCTACATTATGGTTAATATTTTGTTGCTTCTTTGAATGTTTGGTAATTTTTTTTATTGGATGGCATACATACATTTTAATTTGGATTGAAAATTTTTATAAATATTTTTGAAATTTGTTCTGAAATATGGTTTTAAGACTTTTTAAGCAGTTTCATTTTTCTGGGGCTTGCTTTTAGGACTTAGGAACTGAAGTAGTGTTAATCTAGGCCTAATTATTCCTTACCACTAAAGCAGGACCCATTTATATGCTCTACCCAATACCTTATCAGTCATGAAATTTTCCTTTCTGTCTGGCAAAACAGGCATTATTCCCAACTCTGTGTTAGGACCAGGTAATATTTCCATATAATCTTTTTATGTAGTTCTTTTCCAGGACTCACATGTACATTAGTACTCAGCAGACTACCTGACAGGGATCTTCTCCCTATCTCCCAAGTTCTCTTTCTATGCAGCTCTTTTCTTTTCTGCTGCTCTTCAAACTCTAACTGCCTTTATCTCCACGACTGTTACATCTCTTTGACTCAAGTTTGGACTCTGCAAGGGTTCTTTTCTATTCCATATCCTGGAAACTATCGCATAGCAGTAATCACTGTGTTTATCTAATTTGTTTTCCATCACCCAGTGATCACTGTCACTCATTGCCTTATGTCCAGTTTCTTAAAAAACATTGTTTCATATGCTTTTTGTATTTTTGTTTCAGGCAGCAAGATAAATCTAGTCCCATTTTGTCTGGAAGCAGAAAATGCAAACAGTTTAGGGGCACCTGGGTGGCTCAGTTCGTTAAGCGACTGCCTTCGGCTCAGGTCATGATCCTGGAGTCCCGGGATTGAGTCCCGCATTGGACTCCCTGCTCGGCAGGGGGTCTGCTTCTCCCTCTGACCCTCCCCACTCTCATGTGCTCTCTCTCATTTTCTCTCTCTCTCAAATAAATAAATAAAATCTTTTTTTAAAAAAAGAAAATGCAAACAGTTTAATTGAAACTTTATAGAGTGATTAATTTTTTTATTTTATTTATTTATTTTTTTTAAAGATTTTATTTATTTATTTGACAGAGACAGAGATAGCCAGAGCAGGAACACAAGCTGCGGGAGTGGGAGAGGGAGAGCAGGCTTCCCGCCGAGGAGGGAACCCGATGTGGGACTCGATCCCAGGACACTGGGATCATGACCTGAGCCGAAGGCAGACGCTTAATGACTGAACCACCCAGGCGCCCGAGAGTGATTAATTTTATATTGAATATTTTAGTAGTGAACTCATTGAGCCAGTTTAACTGCTGATCAATTTCTTATTAATTACTATTAAGCAATTTCTATTTTTATTATACAAAAATATATTTAATTGGGATTTATTTTTCTCTATGTAAATCATAATAAAGATTTGATTTATCAACTCATTTTGTCCCTACCCAAAATTAGCTGTAACATCTTCTGCCACTGTGAGTTTTAGTTTGTGGCCATTATTTATAGCAAGTCAAATTTTTGTATGTTAAATTATAGAAATATTGGAAAGATTTAATACCTTAATCACTTTTTATTCATTAATGTATTTGGTTAGGTTCACTAGTAACCATTGAGAGATTTGCATTTGTCATTTCATTAACATGTATCATGATCTAGGTCAATGATTAATCATATATATCTATTGTTTTAACACTTACCCATTAGAAAAGTCAAAAGTCTATATGCAAGAGAAAAAAGATAGAGACCAAAAGACAGAAAGGAAAATGAGGAAGGAAAGGAATGAGAGAAAGGAAGAAAGTGATGGTGAAAGAAAACTTATATTTGTTACAGAGTATTGACTGCTAAACTCTAAATTGTAGACAGGAGTCATACCTTTGGCCTCAAAGTAGCTGCTACAACACATCTAGCATTGGATTAAAATCCTATAATGCTCTCCAGTAATCTAAAAATGATCTAAAAACAATTGATGTGGCTGAAAAAGATCTGCATTTTATGGTTCTTTTCTTTCTTTTTTTTTTTTTTTCCTTCAACTCTATTCTGATTCTGCCTTCCTCACCAGAGAATTCATTTGAGTTTCCCTAAATATGATTTCCCACATATTCAGGTCTTGCTTATTATATTTCTTTACTTAGAACATCTATCCTATCTCCCTTTTTGCTGCTATTTTCTGTTTATTCCTCAGGTCTCAAAGCAATTTTCTCTGGGAAATCATTTCTTACTACTATCTACTCACAAGCCTGGCTCAAGTGTCTCCATTATATGTCATCATAGTACCTTTCATTTCTTTGTAATATTAAGCATCACATTATGTTGTGCACTGCCTGTTTATTTGTTGGCTTCCCTCTCTTGATTTTGGAATTTAAAAGGGCATAGACTCCTCATCTTCATCAATGAAAATTAGCACCTAACCCAGCAACTGGCCTCAAACAGATCTTTAAAATATAATATATATTGTTTCTCATTCTCATATTCTAAGACATCATGATTCCAAGAATAAACTAATATCTCAATAGCTGCATTGTTAGTATCACATTTCCTTATCACTCAATTTCTCTCTTAATTAAATTAAGTAAAGTAATGTAAAGGTTTGCCCACAGAAAATCTATTTTTCAAAAAAGACACCTAACTTGTTAAAGGGAAGAACCAGTTCTTGTTTTAATTAGTATGTCTTCTCCAGATAGCAAAGTGATCTATTAGAATACAAAGTACAGATTTTAATGAAACAGCCATTTCCAAAGGATTCACCACTTTGGCACATATTTATTGGGTTAATCAGTGTTTAAAAAAATGGCATGTATCTAAGGCTGTGCCATTTCTTCCCCTGCTTCAACCATAGAAGTTTTTAACACTAATGAGTATCGATGGCATCGATATATGGTTCACAAAGAAGATGGTATTTTAAGCTCTAAATCTAGAGAAGAAAAAAACAGTGTGATTAGAAGGAAAGAAAATTAGCTTCCCAAATTCTCTGAAGTCTTGAGATCCTGCCTGTTTCTGAATAAACTTTATTTTCACACACTCATAATTCTGTTACCATCATTAACGAAATAATAAAGAAGCAAAAACAATCTTATGAGTGGAGGATTTGAGAATCAGAAAGTGCTGTTTGTGTTCAGATATCCATCATACACTTGCCTGAACTGAATTACAATATTCCAATATATATTTAACCCATGTCACCAGAACTTCAAAGACCTCATGGTCTCTCTAATACTCATTGTTGAAAATATACCTTAAAAGAATCCATGACTCAAAATTTTTAGGGTCAAAAGATTGAGGGTGTGTTTGTTTTAAATTCGTAACTACTTTTTCCCATCTTTTTCAATTATATTTATGAACAAAATAATAAATGAAAGTTTTAATAAGAAAAAGTACAGGCACCATCCAACATATAAACATTCTTCTTTTGGTGGGGGCGAGGTGTGCCCTGAACTTTTCCTGGCATAGGAACATAACATAGTTATTTGTTTTTCCAACACACATAAAACTGGCTTTTCTGAAATAAGCATCGTGAACAGTGACTTCTAAATATTGAACTTCATGTGTATTATCTGTTTAGTCAGAATGGCTGAGTTTTGACATCTGGAAAATAAAAGCAGTATCGTTGGATCCTGGATACTTACAAACTATTTTTATTATGATATTTCTGGCAACCCACACTGAATGCATATTCATGGCTTTAGAAATGCTTCCTATCTCTATAGATTCCTTCCTCATTTGCAGGTGTGATTATAGATTCATGAATGCAGCTAATCACTTCTAATATGTACAGCAATCCAGCCACTGCTTAAAATTTTCCTTGAATTTTTGATGAAGCTATGGCCTTGAAGGAAGCTCACTGAATTAGGTAATCTAGCATAGTCTTCAGGAATAGTGAGAGTGGTACATAAAAGTTGGCTCATTAGAGTGTACCACTGATTACAATTGAGAAGGACTCTAGAACTCTCCCTTATACTCCCAACTGCCCTCAGTGCACACACACACACACACACAAACTATGCTCTCACATATCCTTCATCTTCCTTCTAAAAAAAAAAAAAGAGAGAGAGCCCTGATTCCTCAGTCTAAAATTGATACCCTCTTCATCTGAGGAAAAATAGAAGCTTTTATCTTCCTTGGGTTAACTAAGGTTCTGATTCTGTTTCCATAAAGTGCAACCAAAGCTACTGCAGGATATATGGACTATCATGACCTAAATTTGTGTTTCAGCAATTTATTTCTTAATTTTATGAAGAAAAAATAGAAATTTACCTGTCTTCTCTATGATGATCATTGTGCGATTAAACTTGATTTGGTAAGAGTCTGTCTCAAAAAAAGCACAGCAAAGAGGTAATTTTTCCTCTCTATCCATATTGCACATTAGAATTTTTGAAACATTTGAAACTTTTAAAATAAATGTAGCCCAACAAGATAGAAATCTGTGCTCTGGTGTGAAAAGAAAATGAAAGAATTTTCTGTGATTGCGTGACTTTCTGACACTACAGTGGACCCAGGGTTTTAGAGATGTTGCTTCTCTTGTTAGGTGCTGGGCAGAACCTGCATGGCATGGCTGCCAAAGGAGTCACAGGCACTCCAGATTCCAGGCTCATTAAAAGTAGCCTGAGGCAAGAGATGTCAATCTTCATAATTAAATGGCTCTAATGATTGCTTCCCCAGGTGCAGTTTTCAGTCATCTCACCTGCTTGCCTAGGTAACTCCACTTCTGTTCCTGGCTCCGTTTCTGACAAATTCCTTAATCAAACCACGCTTGTCCATGGTTTTTCCCTACATCTATGCCTCTTGGATTCCAGCATTATCTCAGTTCTTCTCTGTACTCCTGTCTGATTTCAGTCTTACCACATCCTGTATTATGCCAGACATGACACTCCAATACAAAATCCCAGACAGATTTTGATGCATGAATCTGTATAATTTTTATTTCTGTATAGTCTCATGGATATTGACACAAATGTTGATTTTGTCATTTAGATTATTGATTTTTCTCATTTTTCCTCCTATTCCTGGTGCATAGGAAAGATCAAATATCTTTGTTGTTGTTATTATTATTGTTATTGTTATTATTTAGAGATGAGGAAACTAGGGCCAGAAACATTACTAATTGCCCCAGAGACACACAGCTAGAAATGATGAAGCCAAGAATTGACTCCAGAAATTGAATATGAAGTCACTTTACACTCAATACATTTTTGTTGAACTGATTTCAACTGAGCTGTTCAGAGAATGTCAATAAGAAACAAAGAAGTGAATGATACTCAGAAAAGACAATAAGCAGGAAGTCAGCATCCTCAAACTCTGTTAGCAAGCAATAGCCAGGCTATAATTACACATCAGAATCATTATCTCTGGGTTGGAGTTCTGGGAATATTGAAGCTAGTTCCTGCTAGTTGTTAGAATCATTTTGTACAATGGCATAGAGATTTTCAACATTTAATACCAGACCTATTAATAGGGCTCCTTTGAGGCAGTGGCAGTCTCTAATTTACCTTTATATCACTCAGAGTACTTAGCTATAAACTTTGTCCATGGGTAGTCAGGAATGATTGCAAACTTGAATAAATGACCAAAGCCTGTGGTGTTAGGCTACTTAGTACATCTCTGAAGTATACCACAAGCTGCTTTTTTTTTTCTCTTTTATTTTACAATACAGTAATTTCAGACTTTGGAAATTGAGAGCATCTTGTAATGTTTATTACTTTGATGACCAAATGACAGAAAGGAGGTGAAGGCTCTTGGCCCCATGTATGACCTCTAAAGGCAGATTCATATAGCAGGTAACAGTATGGACTTGAAAGACAGATGGCCTGGGTTCAAATAACAACTACACATTTACTGGCCATTAATGACTTTGGGAAAATTGTTTGACCTTTGTGTTTCCCAGATTCCAAAACTGTGAAGTGTGGGGTAGATCTGAGGATGAAATGTGTATATATTGTGAAGCAATAAATGTCTGGAACATAGGAAGAGCTCAGCAAATGTTATCTGTTATCAAAAAAGGCACAAAATAAATGTCAATTTGCTTACTTCCTTTCATCTTAGTATGCAAAGATAAGATGTAGAAAATCTCTATAAATAGACATAAAAATAGAAAAACTCCCCAAAGAGAAAGTGGCTTGCTTCTCTTATGATCATTCATAATTCTTATTGCTTATACTATGGACTGAGCCTGATAATAAGCCCATAGAGAAGCAAAAATCTCATCTCTTGAGAAAATCAGTGAAGACCTACTCACTTTTCTCAATTATATGAACAATGAAGCAAACATTGATTTAAATATCTTTCTTTGGTTCATTATTGCCAACCATTTCAGGAACCCCCACAAAAAAATGGCATTATGCACAATAAAACATTTCACAAATTTTATGGCTTTCAGTGCAGTGAAAAATAACCAATAAGTAGCCATATCTTTCAAAAGAAAAAGAAAGTGAAGATCATTATATTAAGTGATACAATTCAGAATAAGTTCTTAAGAAAAAAAGTAATTCAGGAGGTCCACACCAGTGACTATGGTAGTCACTTTGGTGTGTGGGCTTGCCTCATCATCTACAGAATGCTCCTGAAGGTGGTAAAAGTAGAAAACTCCTGAGCTCACTTCCCATATAAATACATGAAGGCTACAACTACAAACAGAGCAATACTAAGAATGACCTGAAGGATAGCAGAACAGCTCTTCTACAACTAAAGACATAAAGAAAAAGCCACATTAAGAAGGGTAGAAAAGGCAGAGATGTGGTCTGATTGGGAGTCAAACCCCTGGTGTAGCAAGCCACAAATAAGAGGGACATCACAGGTGCAGAAATCGTCCCTGAGGAGCAAGGGGATCAAGCCACACATTGGGCACCTCTGGTCCTGGGACCTGCACAGGGAAGATAAACCTCCACAGGATCTGGCTTTGCAAATTGATGGGTATTGGGGTGCCTGGGTGGCTCAACTTGTTGAGGATCTGACTCTTGATTTGGCTCAGGTCTTGATCTCATGAGTCATGAGATTGGCCCATGTTGGGCTCCTCACTTGGCAGGGAGTCTGCTTCTTTCCTTCTCCCTTTCCCTCTGCCCCTCCCCCTGCACATGAGCTCTCTCTCTCTCTCTCTCGCTCTCTCTCAGATAAATAAATCTTAAAAAAGAAAAGAAAGAAAATTGACGGGTCTTAACTCTAGGATAGCCAGAATGCTATAAGAAACTGAGACTCTGCTATTAAAGGGCCCACGCATCGCATAATCTCACTCACTCCAAGATGCAGCACAGAGGTAACAGTGTGAAAAGTGCATAGGATATATATGAAGTAGATTTATTGATTAGTTTTAGAACATGTGCCAGAGGGGCAGGAATCTGTAGCAACATCCTCTAGGAATGGAAATGCTGGTGGGTGCCATTGTTCTTGCCGTTTTTAGCCTAGCTGGCCCCACACTGGCAGAAGCCTGTTCTGACACTCCTCATCCACTTTGCTTACAATGCTCACTCTGCCCTAGCATTACTCTGTGGACCTGCCCTAGCCATAACAGCCACCTCAGCACTCACCCTTGCAAAGAGGCTTCTTCCCTGCCACACCTGATGAGAATCCTTGGCTGGCACCAGGACCCCTGCAAAATGACTCCTGCTGTGGGGAGGGAGGGAGGCCTGCCCCTCCCACCTGCATGCCTACAACAGCTGTAGCCATGCCTCACAGCCAGTCTCAACAAGGCCTAGCCCCACACACCAGCACAACAGGAGGGCACACTCAGCCCATACAGGGGATATCCCTGGAATGCCTAGGTGTGGTGACCAAGTGTGATGTGTTTCTAGACCCCATAGGATGCCTTCTATATAAGGCCGCTACTTCAAGACCAGGAGATATAACTGACCTACCTGGTACAGGGAAACAAACACAGAGTCAGATGAAATGAGGAAACAGAGGAGTATGTTCCAAATAAAAGAAGAGAACAAATTCTCAGAAAAAGAACTAAACAAAATGCAGAAAAGCAATCTATCTGGTAAAGAGTTCAAAGAAATTGTCATAAAGATGCTCTGAACTTGGGAGAAAAGTAGATGAACTCAATAAGGACTTGGGCAACAAAGGGATAGAAAAAGAACCAACCAGAGCTGAAGAATATAATAATTAAAATAAAAAACATACACTAGAGAGAATCGCCACCAGATTAGAGGATGTAGAAGAATTAATCAGTGATCTGGAAGACAGGGTAGTGGGAATCATCCAAACTGAAAAACAAAGAAAAATATTTTTTTTAAATGAGGATAGATTAAGGAACCTTTATGACAACATCAAGTATACTAACAACATTTTAGGGGTCAAGAAGGAGAAGAGAGATGAAGATACTGAAAATTATTTGAAGAAATAATAGCAAAAAAACACTTCTCTAACCATAGAGGGAAACAGGCATCCAGGTCCAGGAAGTACAGAGAACTCCCAAAAAGATTAATCCAAAGAGGTCCACACAAGGACACATAATAAATAAAATATCAAAAATTAAAGATAAAAAGAATCTTAAAAGCAGGAAAATAGGGGCACCTGGGTAGCTTATTTGGTTAAGTTTTTAACTCTCAGTTTCGGCTCAGGTCATGATGTCAGGGTCATGAGATCAAGCCTTGCATTGGGCTCAATGCTCATCATGGAGTCTGCTTGAGATTCTCTTTCTCCCTCTTCTTCTGCCACTTCCCCCACTCATGCACACACACTCTCTCTCTCTCTCTCAATAAATAAATAAAATCTTTTTTTTTTAAAGGCAGGAACATAAAAGCAACTAATGACATACAAGGAAACATCCATAGGCATATTAGCTGATTTTTCAGCAGAAACTTTGCAGATCAGAAGGCCCTAACGTTGATATATTTGAAGTGTTGAAAGGAAAAAAAACCTATTATCAAGAATACTCTACCTAGTAACATTATCATCTGTAATTGAAGGAAAGATAAAGAACTTCCCAAGCAAATAGAAGTTAAATGAGTTCATCACCAGTAAAGTGACCTTACAAGAAATGTTAAAGGGACTTCTTGAAGGGGAAAAAAAAAAAAAAGGCTATAATGAGACATAAGAAAATTATGAAAGAAAAAATTTCACTGGTAAAAATGAACATATAGTAAAGATAGTAGACCAATCATTTATAAAGCTAGTAAGAAGATTCAAAGGCAAAAAAGTAATAAGAACAACTATACCTACAATAATTAGTTAAGGGATACACAAAACAAAAAGATGTATACTATGACATCAAATTCATAAGACATGGGGAGGGGGATAAAAATGTGGTGCTTTTAGAATGTGTTTGAACTTAAGTAACCACCAACTAAAAATAGACTAAAACCCACATATAAGGTGTTATGAACCTCATGGTAACCACAAACCAAAAACCTATAACAGATACATGAAAAATAAAGAAAAAGGAATGCAAAAGTTACACTGAAGGAAGTTGTAAAATCACAAAGAAAGAGAGCAAGAGAAGAAGAAAGGAACAAAAACAAACCATAAAACAAGTAACAAAATGGCAGTAAGTACACATCTAGCAATAATTACTTTAAATGTAAATGAACTAAATGTTCTAATCAAAATACATAGGGGTGACTAAATGGGATAAGAAACAAGACCCATCTCTATGCTATCTACAAGAGACTCACTTCAGACCTAAAGAGTTATACAGACTGAAAATGAAAGGATGGAAAAGATATTCCATGCAAATAGAAAATTTTAAAAATTGGGGTAGCAATATAGGATAAAATATATTTTAAAACAAAAACTGTAAAAAGAAACAAAGGTGAATTATATAATGATAAAAGGATCAATCCAGCACAAGAATATAACAATTTAAATATCTATGTACTCAATATAGGAACACTTAAATATATAAAGAAAAGACTAATAGTCATAAAGGGAGAAACTGACAACAATGCAATAGTAGGTGACTATCACCCCACCTACATCAATGGATAGATCAGAGAGAAAATTAATAAGAAAACAGTGGTTTTGTACAACACATTAGACCAGATAGACTTAATAGATATATACAGAATGTTCCATCTTAAAACAGCAGAATACACATTCTTTTCACATGTACACATACATTCTCCAAGATAGAATGCATGTTAGGCTACAGAAAAAAAAAATTAGGAAGATTGACATCATATCAAGCATCTTTTCCAAGCAGAATTGTATGAAACTAGAAATCAATTACAAGAAAAGAATTAGGAAAAAAATTATGTGGAAGCTAAACAGCATTCTACTAAACAACCAATGAGTCAACAAAGAAATCAAAGAGGAAATTTAAAAAAATATCTTGAGACAAATGAAAATGGAAACACAACATTCCAAAATCTTTGGGATTCAAGAAAAGAAATATATTATTATATGCTATTATAAGAGGGCATTTATAGGGATACAGGCCTACCTCAAGAAACAAAAAATCTCAAATAAACATTCTAGCCTTACAAAGGACCTAGAAAAAAAAAAAAATCCCAAGTTTAGTAAAAGGATGGAAATAATAAAGATCAGAATGGAAATGCATGAGATAGAGACTTAAAAAAACAATAGAAAAGATCAATGAATCTAAGAGTGAGTTCTTTGTTTTGGGTTTTTTTTAAAGACTTATTAATTAATTAATTTATTTATTTTAGAAAGAGAGTGTGTGTGAGAGTGGGAAAGGGGCAAAGGGAGAGAGAGAATCCTCAAGCAGACTCCCTGCTGAACACAGAGCCTGATGCAGGGCTTGATCCCAGGACACTGAGATCATGACCTGAGCTGATTTCAAGAGTTGGACACTTAACCAGCTGAGCCACCCAGGTGCCCCTAAGAGTTAGTTCTTTGAAAACATAAACAAAGTTGATAAATCTTTAGCTAGACTCATCAAGAAAAAGAAAAAGAACTCAAATAAATAAAATCAGAAATGAAAGAGAAGTTACAAGTGACACCACAGAAATAAAAAGAATTATAAGAGACTACTACAAAAAATTATGCACTAACAAGTTGGACAACCTAAAAGAAATACATAAATTCGTAGGAACATACAATTTTCTATGACTGAGTTGGGAAGAAATAGACTCTGAAAAGAAATCACTAGTAATGAAATTGAATCAGTACTCAAAAATTTCCAACAAGCAAAAGTTCAGGACCAGAAGGCTTCACAGATGAATTATATGAAACACTTAAAGAAGAGTAAATATCTATCCTTCTCAAACTATATTAAAAAATTGAAGAGAAGGAATGCTTCCAAATTCATTTTATGAGGCCAGCATTATACTGATACCAAAACCAGACAAAGATAGTAGAACAAATTAAAATTACAGGCCATAGATGAAAAAGTCCTCAATAAAATATTAGCAAACCAAATTAAAGAATGCATTAAAAGAATCATTTGCCCCCATCACACCCCAGGAATGCAAGGATGGATGGTTCAATATCCATAAATCATTGATGTGATGCACCACATTAACATAATAATAGATTAAAAATGTAATTATCTCATTAGATGCAAAAACAGCATTTGACAAAATTCATCATCCATTCATGATAAAAACTAAACAAAGTGTATATAGACCAAACATACCACAATATAATAAAGACCATGTATGACAAGCCCAGAGCTAACATGATACTCAATAGTAAAAAGTTGAAAGCTTTTCCCCTAACATCATCAAGAAGAAAAGAAGGCCCATTCTCTCCACTTTTATTCAAAAGCGTGCTGGAAATCCTAGCAACAGAAATCAGACTGACAAAAAATAAAAGGTATTCAAATTAGTAATAAAAAAGTTAAAATTGCCATTATTTGCAGAAGACAAGGTACTATATACAGAAAACCTTGAAGAATCCACCAAAAAACAAAAACAAAAAAAACCTATTAGAACCAATAAATAAATTCAGTAAAGTTTCAGGATATGAAATTAATATACAGAAATCTGTTGCATTTCTGTACACTAGTAACTGTGAAATCAAGAAAACAATGCCATTTAGTTATAATAAAACTGTAAGACATTGATGAAAGAAATTGAAGACCACACAAATAAATGGATTGGAAGACTTTTAACATTGCTAAAATGTCCATACTCCCCAAAGTAATCCCTTCCAAAATATCAACAGCATTTTTCATAGAAACAGAACAAAGAACCCTAAAATGTGTTTGGAACCACAAAAGACCATGAAGAGCCAAAACAGTCTTGAGAAAGAAGAACAAAGCTGGAAGTGTCACATGCCCATATTTTAAACTATACTACAAAGCTATAATAATCAAAACAGTATGGTACTGGCACAAAAATAGACACATAGATCAGTGGTACAGAATAGAAAGCCAAAAATAAACCCGGACTTATATGGTCAATTAATCTGTGACAAAGGAGGCAAGATTATACAATAGAGAAAAATGAGGCTTGGCAATAAATGGGACTGAGAAAACTGAATACCTATATGCAGAAGAATGAAATTAGACCACTTTCTTATATTATATACAAAAATCAACTCAAAATGGATTGAAGACTGCAATGTAATACCTGAAACCATAAACTCTCAAAAGAAAACATAGGCAGTAAATTATTAGACAATGGTCATAACAATATATTTGTTTTTTAACTGGCAAAGGCAACATATATACAATTGGGACTACATCAAACTAAAAAAACTTTTGCACAGCAAAGAAAACCAGCAACAAAATGAAAAGGTGACCTACTCACAATGGGAGAAGATATTTGCAAATCACATTCTGATAAGGAGTTTATATCCAAAATATACAAAGAATTCATACAACTCAACACCAAAAAATCAAACAATCCAACTAAAAATGTGCAAAGGATCTGAATAGACACGTTTCCTAAGACAAGCAGATGGCCAAGAGGTACATGAAAAGATGCTGAAAATCCTTAATCATCAGGAAAATGCAAATCAAAACAAAGAGCGATCTCACACTTATCAGACAGCTATTATCAAAAAGACAAGAGATACTATGTTATTGAGGATGTGGTAAAAACATGGATAGACCTCGAGAGTATTATGCTAAGTAAAATAAGTCCAGCAAAGAAAGAAAAGTACTATATGATTTCACTTACATGTGCAATCTGAAAAACAAATGAACAAACAAAACAAAACATAAAGAGACACATAAAAACAGAGAACAGGGCGCCTGGGTGGCTCAGTTGGTTAAGCGACTGCCTTTAGCTCAGGTCATGATCCTGGAGTCCCTGGATCGAGTCCCGCATCGGGCTCCCTGCTCGGCAGGGAGCCTGCTTCTCCCTCTGACCCTCCCCCCTCTCATGTGCTCTCTCTCTCTCTCTGATTCTCTCTGGCTCAAATAAATAAATAAAATCTTTAAAAAAAAAAAAAAAAAAAAACAGAACAAACTGGTGTTTGCCACAAGGATTGGGGGATGGGTATAACAGGTAAAGGAGAATTAAGATGTACAAAATTCCAGTTATAAAATAAGTAACTCGTGGGGATGTAAAGTACAGCATAAGGAATATTATTGTGGTAACTTTGTAAGGTGACAGATGGTAACTACACCTATCTTGGTGAGCATTTTGTAATGTATATAAATGTTGAACCACTATGTTTTACACCTAAAATTAATATATATATATATACACACATATATATATCAACTATAATTCAATTTAAAAATAATAAATATAAATTTTAAAATATATATATGTAGACTACATAAAATTCCCATTTCTTACCCCACTTTACAAAAGCTAATTGTGTAAGTAAAGTAATGTTAATCTCTAAAATGTTTATGGATAATTTTTTGTTCTACTCTTAAAAAGTTGTGACTCTGTCAAAACAGAAGTTATTTCCTCCCAAAAACAGATAAATGTCAGACTCTAGAGAAGAGCAACAAAATTTAAAAACCACCAAATACATAAAAATAAAAATGTTAACAAGAAAGTGAGCCAGGAAACACCAGAAATTCAAAACTCACTTTGCAAACCCACTTTATAAGAATTATAAATATATGCCTGAATTTGAAGACCATTGATTTGATTCTTTTAAAAAATGTGGAACTGGGGCACCTGGGTGGCTCAGTGGTTAAGCATCTGCCTTCAGCTCAGGTCATGATCCCAGGGTCCTGGGATCGAGCCCCGCATCGGGCTCCCTGCTCGGCGGGAAGCCTGCTTCTCCCTCTCCCACTCCCCCTGCTTGTGTTCCCTCTCTCGCTGGGTCTCTCTCTGTCAAATAAATAAATCTTTATAAATAAATAAATAAATAAATAAATAAATAAATAAATAAATAAATA
>NW_023270447.1:35249935-35311166 GCF_011800145.1 Mirounga leonina
ATAAATAAATAAATAAATAAATAAATAAATAAATAAATAAATAAATAAATAAATAGTGGAACCTTTTCTATGTGCCTACCTTCCCATGTTAGGCAAAATAATGACCCCTCAAACATATACACATCCTAAATATTGGCATCTGTAAATTTGTTCCATTCCATGACAACAGGAACTTTGCAGATGTAGATTAATTTAAGGATTTTGACATAAGGAGGTTACCCTGGAAAATCTGGGTGAGCCCAATATAATCACAAGAGCCCTTGTAAGAGGGAAGCAGGAAAATCAGATTCAGACAAGGTGATATGACCGTGAAGGCAGAGGTTGGAGTGATGGAGTTGCTGAAAAGAGTCTGTGAACAAAGGAATGTGGGCCAGCTTCTAGAAGCTGGAAAGGCAAAGAAATGGACCATCCCCTAGAATCTCCAGAATGGGCACAGCTTTGGTGACAACTTGAGTGCAGCCCAGGGAGACTTTTGGCCTCCAGAACTGTAAGTGAGTAAATTTGTATTTTTAAGCCACCCAGTTTGTGGTAGCTCATTACAGCGTTAAGAGGAGACTACTATATTCTCCAATGGCATGATTCCTATTCATCATGAACAGATGGTATAAAGGGACAAGATATGAACATGTGGAATTCTAAAACAGCAATACAAAGCAGAAAGTGATAGTGAGGTAAACTAAATATTTTTTTATTTCAAATTTCAGGGAAGAAACAGAATGTTTATAGTCATCAACAAAAAAGCAGATCAATCCTGTATAGAATTAACAAGAAAGTTTAAAGGTAGATATAAATGTAATATAGGTATAAAAGCTGATCCTTGCTAAACTGGGAGTCTGCAGAGAACTTAGCTTTGTCATTATAAAATCAGTTCCAAAATTTAATAAAAGCCTCAACTTACGAGGTCGAAGAATAGTTAATAATTATGATGTTAATATTTTCACAAAGATGCAATCCTGATACTTGAATATGTCCTTTTTATACTGACAGCTACATAAAATAGCTGGATGTCATTGCCTGTCTGTGTTACTTCTACGACCTATTATAATTAAGCATGTTAAAAACACTCTCATTTCAGTACTACTTCTCCAAATTCTCAACATAAACAACTGGAAACTGCCTATATTTCAAATATAAAAATTTCCAAAATCTATATTAACTTACCAATTTATCAGGAAGAGTCCCTTCAAGTCAACTGGGATGGTTTGTTGAACACCATATCTCTTTAAAAAAAATCAATTTTTTAACTTGTAGTGTAACTGAAACACAGACATGCATTTGGCAACAAATTGATTCATAGTCAGATGAGATCAATGAGGATGCTTGGCAAATTAAACTAGATCATCAATTTGAGTCATTGCATAATATTTTAACTGATATATCTGCTCAGTTCATGGTTTGTTGACTTGCAGAAAGTATGCTATCTGAAGCCTCTGATAAAACTGATGGTTTGGGCAATGAAGTCACACATGATGGATGAAAAGGGAAAAAAAAAAATGTCTGGCTGTGCACTGGAGGAAAGTGTAAATAAGTCAGCACTGCATACTTAAGGCTGATCAGATGCTGGTTATAACTTGAGGTTTGGGGTCTGATCTAAAAGTCTGGATTAATACCTATTACATTTTCTACTATTATTAGAGATAGTTGGATTAAGGCAGAAAAACTATGTTTCTACCACTGTCATCATCCCCTTTCCAGAGACCTCAGCTAAGAACTTTGAATGCTTTGACTAGTCTTTTTGCTTAGTTATCTCTCCATGGTAGAATTTTAACTTGAGATATATTTTTCAGGCTTCATGCACTATAAAAGAGTCTAATGGTAAGAGAAGATTGACAATAACCTACTCATTCCCTCTATCTTGGATGAGAATAAAACAATTTGTTTCATACTCCCTGAAGACACATTTGATAATATCTATGATACAGATGCGGGTCAAATGGGGTTGGTTCCATGCTCACAGGTTCTGGGAATAAGTTTAGTTTTTACTCAGTCTCTAATAGGAAATCTTTTTAAACTCATTGCTCAGAATTCATTTTTGAACTTTCAACCATTACTTATAGCAGTAGTTGCTATCTATGGTAAATAACTTGGCATTGTTAAAACCTTCACTCATTCACATATGGTTGCAGACAAAAAATGCCTAATAAAACTATATAACCCTATTGGACATTGAAACACCCAAAGTCATGTACCCAAGATACAGAAAATAACATATGACTTTTGTAACTCTAAAACTTCATCCCCTCTAACTTTGCTTTTTCACTAATGAACTGTGTTCTTACTATTAGAGAGTTGTGCCTGACTACATTGTCAAAAGCAATAAATTAATAAATATAACTATTTAGTAGTTCAGGTCATTGTGGATCAGAAATCTAGACTGTTAAAATGTGAAACATCTGGAATTTTATATGAATTGACCTGAGCATTCTAACTTTATATGCCCCAAATTTTTATACAGTTTATATGGTTAATCCATAACATGATTAGAATTTTTGATGATTATTTATATAAAATAGTGGATTTTAAATCTCAAAGTGGTATAAATATCTAACATGCATTTAGAAAGCCCAAGGCAAATAGCTTATGGATCCTTTCAACTGCAGTGGTCTTGGTATTTAATAACCTGAAGTGTCATGAGTAGGACCATGAATATAGTCAGTAACTTATTTGCATGGTATTTACCATGTTTTTACTTATCTCACTATACTCATACAAAAAATTGTTGGTAAAATATATCCTTTTCCAAAGATATATAAATTATGTAATTTTACACATAAGCACAAGAGATGAAAAAAAAAGGATTCAAGTTCAAGATTCTCTGAATTCATTACATTGTTGAGGTAAACACGTTGATGTAGCTCATTAAAAGGAATGTAGAGTGGATCATTAAAATCTTTCCAAAATTTATCCATTTATAGACAAATCCATCTGTACTGACAGTCATTCAGCTACATGTTTTTCCATCAACATGTGTAAATGTAGCAAGATTTAAATTGTTTCTCTACAATGAAAACACAATTTTGTTCTAGTTTCCTGATTGTATATTATATTCTTTCGGAAAATTTGTGTTTGGTCCTTTGAGTGGTAATTGGCATTCATCTCTCATATGTTGTTTTATCATGTGCCTTTTTCCCGGTGCTGAATTTGACTTTAAAAAATATAAGATTTTTAAAGAAATATTTTTCTGAAGTTCAGCAATACCATCACTGTCTCTTTGGTTTCTTTTTGTCAAATTCAAGTAAAATTAAGTATAATATGTTTTTGCCTTTATAATATATGTATTAATAACTTGGATGTGACAACCTTAGTCCTATAAAAATATAAGATTTTTAGCATCCAATATTCATATTCAGGGGATAGAAAACTTGGAGGCATATTAATTTGTGTTTAATATGTATGTCTTGTAACTTAACCTGATCAGTTACTTTTGTTACCTAAAATTAGTACAAGAGACTTTCTGAAATTTCTTTGAAGTAAATGAGGCTGGCATGGTTAATATTGCCATTTAAAGAGTGACATAAACATAGAAGGTGCCATCACAAGCTACAAAATGAAATGGAATAGAATCTTCATCTTTAATGGCTGTTATGATTTGCCCACAAGATCATTTTCTCCTTGCACAGATGGCATACCTCAGCAATATGAATCCTCCAGCTTTTGCAAATAGATTAAGATCAGTGAACTGAAAAAATGTATATTTGCCTGAATATAGGAAACTATAAGACTAAATAATAACCCATTATTTAAAAAGCAGAATCTAATTATCAAAAATACATATTACATATATTTTTGAAAAGAAAAATTTTTTTCAAGATTTTAATGCTGGCATGTAGTGAGAAATGAGGAGATAGAAGACATTATTAAGTAGTTAGATAAAGCATACATAAAATGGCAGTAAAAATACAAATTATGATGGGAAACTACAAAATTGATAGAGATTATCAGTTGATCTTGGGAAACTTATATAGCAAAATTTGAGTAGAACTTAAACTGCTTATTAGAAAAGGTACTGGGTAATCAAAGAAATCATGTCCCTCTCTTCCATAAACTACATTATAGTTGTATAGTTGTATCAGGCTATATAGTAGTTCCCCTAACAGACTATAAGCAAATTCTGAGTATAATTCCTTTTTCCAATCTTTCAGCATTCAGACTATTGCCTTTCAGAGCAAGAGACACAAGATATGTTTATTTCTTGAGTGGATAAATGAATGAGTAATGCTAGGTAGGAATATTTTCAGCCACTATTGATTCTCTAAATCATGAAATCTCATAATATGCTGCTCTCTGGTTCAAAACTATCTTCTAAATTTATTGTCAAAATATACATGATCATACCTGCATGACTAAAAACACTAGTTGTATTACATAATGTAACTTATGTAACATAATGTAACCAGCTGTATTACATAATGACTAGGTTCTGGGATCAAGGAAAATCTGAATTGGAATTCACTAATAGAATGTTGTGGAAATCAGATAAGATATTTAGGGCCTCTGGTTTTAAGTTTTTGTGGTGATAAAAGAAAAAATGAATATAATAGAAACAACTTCAAAAGACATTGTAGGATTTAAATGAGAATTATTCAGCCAAATGTATAGTTCAGTGCCTAGCACATATTAGGCATATAATAAGTAGGAGTGGTTATTGTTTTCATTTGATTTATTGTCTTAGTAATTATCCAAACTATTTCAAAAAGAATAATTGATAACCTCTAAAATATGTGAAGATGTTTTAGAAAACAATATTGCATGATAACGATGTTAGTCAAATTAGTCAAACTAAACTTCATATCATGTAACAAGGACAGTGGAGAATGTCAGTAAGAACGCAACCAAAATTTCAGAAGTGATTGTTCCAAAATATCCATAGTTCTATATTTCCCCTATGAAAGTCTTCAAAAAATGCACAATAAAAGAGCCTAAACAAAATAATACCTAAACACCCCAGAAATTGATCTGAGGTCTGGCAGAATAAACTCCACAACTAAAGGTAGAGAAGAGGCCACATCAAAGAAGGTAAAAAGTGTGGAGACACGACTTGGGAGAGAAATGGATCATGGCTGCTGCAGTGGGGAGGGAGTCATGGTAATGGAGAAGGGTGAAAGACAGACTGGCACACAGGGGACTGCACAGGGAAAACGAATCCCCATAGCAATCGGCTAGAAAGCAAGAGGGCTTGAATTTTGTGAGTTCTTGCAACCAGAGGGGCTTCAAGCCTGAAGTTTTAAAGGTCAGTATGCTTGGCTCTGGGAGACCTTGTAGGGCATTGGGGCTGCTCTTGGAGAGCAGGTAGGACAAACAGCCCATGGACATACAGCATGGAAACAGTGATCTGATCTAAAGGGCACCTGGGGCACACAGTGGGGAGGTTAGTTGCTCACCTCAGGCCTGTCTCAGAGAGACCCCTCTGGGAACAAATTAATGGGCAGGCAACATTTCCCTCGCCTGCCCCTCAGCATAAACACAGAGGTACTGGTGGTAACCAGCACAGTGCAACACTCTATGCTAACTTACTTACACGAAGCCCTGCACCCTGCGCTCTGGAAGAACTGTCCTTTTCAGTCCAGTTTCCCTCAGTCCCAATGTGCCCCCTCCCCCAGAAGGCCAGCCAAAACACCTGCCAACACCATGTCCCTGACCTGGGAATTTTGTGAGGCCTTGGTTCCAGTGGTGGTGGCAACTCATTTCACAAGTAGACTAGAGCACACTTAATTAAAATGTACCATAATCAGGCCAGGTACCAAACATTGCCCACAACATGCAAAGAGAGCCTCTGTAGTCAACTGGCCTGAAGGATAAAGCAGGCAGGACACAGCAGCAGAAAGTATGCAGTACACATTGGAGACACTCCCAGAAGCACCAGGCCCTAAGGAATAGGGGACACTACACTCCAGGTCACTATAGGACCTCTTCTTCATAAAGCCATTGCCCCCAAGAACAGAAGATGTAGCTGACTTTCCTAACACAAAAAAACAGGTACAGAGACTTAGGCAAAATGAGAACACAGAGGAATTTGTCCTAAATGAAAGAATAGAACAAGGCTGCGGCCAGAGACCTAAGTGAAACAGATATAAGTAACATGCTTGATGGAGAATTTAAAGCAATGATTATAAGGATACTACTGGACTTGAGAAAAGAGTGGAACACATCAATGAGACCATAAACACAGAGATAAGGAATAACAACGGAGATAAAGGACTCAATAAACAAATGAGAAACATGCTTGATGGAATGAACAGCAGGCTGGGAGAATCAGAGGAATGAATTAATGACCTAGAAGACAGAGTAATGTAATCAACCTGAAGAAAAGAGAGAAAAAAACAATTATGAAAAACAAGAAAAGACTTAGGGAACTCAGTGAGTCCATCAAACATAATAATATTTGTATTATAGGAGTCCCAGAAGAAGAAGAGAGAAAAAAAGGGGGCAGAGAATTTTGTTGAAGAAATAATAGCTAAGGGGCACCTGGATGGCTCAGTCATTAAGCGTCTGCCTTTGGCTCAGGTCATGATCCCAGGGTTCTGGGATCGAGCCCCGCGTTGGGCTCCCTGCTTAGCGGGAAGCCTGTTTCTCCCTCTCACACTCCCCCTCCTTGTGTTCTCTCTCTCGCTGTCTCTCTCTCTGTCAAATAAACAAATAAAATCTTTAAAAAAAAAGAAAGAAATAATAGTTAAAAGCTTCCTTAAAGTGGAGGGGGTGGGGAGGAAACAAATGCCCAGATCCAGGAGGCACAGAGAACCACCAACAAAATCAACAAAAACAGATCCACACCAAGATATATATTATAATTAAAGTGGCAAAATATATTGATAAGGAAAAAAATATTAAAAGCAGCAAGACTAAAGGAGACAACTACATACAAAGGAAACCCCATTAAGCTATCAGTGGATTTTTCAGCAGCAACATTTCAAGCCAGAAAGGAGTGGCATGATATATTCAAAGTGCTCAGTGGGAAAAACCTGTAGCCAAGAATACTTTATCCAGCAATACTATCACTCAGAAGAGAAGGAGAAATAAAGAGTTTCCCAGACAAATGAGAACTAAAGGAGCTCATAATCACTAAACCAGCCTGCCAGGAATATTAAAGGGGACTCTTGGAGTGGAAAGGAAAGATCAAAAATGACAGTATGAAGGTAGGGAACACAAAAGCACTAAAAATAAATATTTCTGTCAAAATCAGTTAATTAACTCAGACAATAAAAGGCTGTAAAACATGACCAAAAATGTGGGGAGGGGAGGAGTAAAGAATGGGTTCAAATTTAAATGACTATCAATTTAATATAGACTGCCATATGCAGTAGATGTTATATATAAACCTAATGGTAAACACAAATCAAAACCACTAATAAATACGTGAAGAATAAAGAGAAAGAAATCCAAATACATCACTAAAGAAAATCAGCAAACCATGAAAGAAAGAGAAGGATCCAAGAAAATCTTTAGAAACACCACAAAACAAATAATAAAATGGTAATATATACATGTCTATCAATAATTACATTGAATGTAAATGGACTAAATGCTCCAATTGAAAGACATAGGATGAGAGAATGGATAAATAAAACAAAACCCAGGGCACCTGGGTGGCTCAGTCGGTTAAATGGCTGCCTTCAGCTCAGGTCATTATCCCAGGGTCCAGGGATTGAGCCCAGCATCCATTCAGCTCCCTGCTCAGCGGGGAGTCTACTTCTCCCTCTGCTGCCCCTCCCCCCACTCGTCCTCTCTCTCTGTTGCTCTGCTCTCTCAAATAAATAAAATCTTAAAAAATAAAACAACAAGATCCATTAATATGTTGCCTACAATATACTCATTTTAGACCTAGAACTGATAAACAAATTCAGTAAAGTTGCAAGATACAAAATCAATCTACAGAAATCTGTCACATTTCTATGTATCAATAATGAAGTGCAGAAAGAGATTTAAGAAAACAATCGTATTTACAATCACACCAAAAATAATAAGAAACCTGGGAATAAACCTATTTGAAGAGGTGAAAGACTTGTACTCTGAAAACTATAAAACACTGATGAAAGAAAGAGAAAATGACGCAAAGAAATGGAAGGACAGTCCATGCTCATGGATTGGAAGAACAAATATTGTTAAAATGTCTATACTATCCAATGCAGTCGACACATTTAAGGCAATCCCTATCAAAATACCAATAGCATTGAAAGTGAGGAGATGGAGAAACATTTATCAGGCAAATGCATATCAAGAGAAAGCAGGAGTAGCATCACTTATATTCACCAAAATAGACTTTAAAACAAAGAGTGTCCCAAGACACAAAGAAGGACACTATATAAAAATAAAGGGGATAAGCCAACAAAAAGATATAATAATTGTAAATATTTATGCACCCAACATAGGAGCCACCAAATACATAAAACAGTTAATAACAAACATAAAAGAACTAATAAATAATAATACAACAACAGTAGGGGAATTTAACACCCTACTTGTATCATGGACAGATCATCTAAATAGAAAATCAACAAGGAAACAATAGCTCTGAATGACACACTGGACCAGATGGATTTAAAAGTGTATTCAGAATATACCATCCTAAAACTGCAGAATACACATTTTCTCAACAGTATATAAAACATTTACCAGAAAAGATCACATAGTAGGCCACAAAACAAGCCTCAACAAATTCAAAAAGACTGAAGTCCTACCATGCACCTTTTCTGACCACAACACTGTGAAACTAGAAGTCAACCACAAGAACAACTCTGGAAAGACCACATATATACGAAGGTTAAATAACATGCTACTAAACAACGAATGGGGCAACCAGGAAATAAAAGAGGAAATAAAAAAGTACATGGAAACAAGTGAAAATGAAAACACAATGATTCAAAACCTTCGGGACGCAGCAACAGTGGTTCCAAGAAGGAAGTTTATAGCAATACAGGCCTATCTCAAGAAGCAAGTAAAATCTCAAATAAACAACCTAACCTTGCACCTGAAGGAGCTAGAAAAAGAACACACAAAACCTAAAACCAAAAGAAGGAAGGAAATAATAAAGATTGGAGTAGAAATAAATGATAAAAGCAAACAAAAAAACCCCAAAGTAATAGAAGAGAGCAATGAAACCAGGAGCTGGTTCTTTGAAAAAAAAAAATCAATAAAATTGATAAACCTCTAGCCAGACTCATCAAGAAAAAAGAGAAAGAACCCAAATAAATAAAATCACAAATGAGAGAGGAGAAATAACAACAAAAACCACAGTAATACAAACAATTATAAGAGAATATTATGAAAAACTATATGCCAAAAAATTGGACAACCTGGAAGAAATTGATAAATTCTTACAAATATATAACCTACCAAAACTGAAACAGGAAGAAATAGAAAATTTGAAGGGACTGATAACCAGCAAAGAAATTGAATCAGTAATCAAAAAACTCCCAACAAAAAATATGCCAGGACCAGCTGGCTTCACAAGTGAAGTCTACCAAACATTTAAAGAAGAGTTAATACCTATTCTTCTCAAACTATTCCAAAAAAAGAGAAAAGGAAGGAAGACTTCCAAATTCATGAACCCTGATACCAATACCAGATAAAGGCACTACAAAAAAACAAACAAAAAAACAAAAAAAATACTACAGGGCAATATCCCTGATGAACATAGATGCAAAAATTCTCCTCAACAAAACACTAGCAAAAATTCTCCTCAACAAAACACTAGCAAACTGAATCAACAGGACATTAAAAAAAATCATTCACCACAATCAAACGGGATTTATTCCTGGGTTGCAAGGGGGGTTCAGTATTTGCAAATCAATCAACATGATACATCACATTAATAAGAGAAAGGATAAGAAACATCATTAATAGATGCAGCAAAAGCATGTGACAAAGTATAACATCTATCCATGATAAAAACCATCAACATAGTACATTTAGAGGAAATATACTACAACATAATGAAGACCATATATGAAAACCCCACAGCTAACATCATACTCAATGTTGAAAAACTGAGACACTTTTGCCTAAGGTCAGCAACAAGACAAGGATGTCCTCTCTCACCACTTTCATTCAACACAGTACTGGAAGTCCTAGCCACAGCAATAAGACAACAAAAAGAAATAAAAGGCATCTTATTTACAATCACACCAAAAATAATAAGAAACCTGGGAATAAACCTATTTGAAGAGGTGAAAGACTTGTACTCTGAAAACTATAAAACACTAATGAAAGAAAGAGAAAATGACTCAAAGAAATGGAAGGACAGTCCATGCTCATGGATTGGAAGAATGAATATTGTTAAAATGTCTATACTATCCAATGCAGTCAACACATTTAACACATTAAGGCAATCCCTATCAAAATACCAACAGCATTTTTCACAGAGCTAGAATAAACAATCCTAAAATTTGTATGGAACCACAAAGACACTGAATAGCCAAAGCAATCCCGAAAAAGAAAAGCAAAGCTGGAGGCATCACAATTCTGGACTTCAAGTTATATTACAAAGCTGCAGTGATAAAAACAGTTTGGTATTGGCACAATAATAGACACATAGATCAATAGAACTGAGTAGAAAACCCAGAAATGAACCCACAACTGTATGGTCAACTAATCTTCAACAAAGCAGGAAAAAATATCCAGTGAGGAAAGTCTCTTCAACAAATGGTGTTGGAAAAACAGGACAGCAACATGCACAAGAATGACTTTCTTACAGCATACACAAAAATAAATTTAAAATGGATGAAAGACATAAATGTGAGACAGGAAACCATGAAAATCCTGCAGGCAGCAATGTCTCTTACATCAGCAATAGCAACCTCTTACTGGATATGTTTCCTGAGGCAAGGGAAACAAAAGCAAAAATAAACTATTGGGACTATATCAAAATAAAGCTTCTGCAAGGTGAAAAAAACTCAACGCAACTCAAAGGCAACCTATGGAATTTGCAAATGATGTATCCTTAAAAGGTTAGTTTACAAAATCTGTAAAGAACTTATAAAACTGAACACCAAAAAAAAACCCACAAATAGTCCAATTAAAAATTGGTAAAAGATGTGAACAGACATTTCCCCAAAAAAGAAATACAGATGAAACATACATATCATCATATCATATCATATCATACATCATCATATCATCATATCATCACATCATATCATCACTTATCATCAGGGAAATGCAAATCAAAAAATGCAAATCAAAACCACAATGAGATATCATCTCACACCTGTCAGAATGGCTAAAATCAAAAGCACAAGAAACAAAGAAGTGTTGGTGAAGATGTGCAGAAAAAGGAACCCTTTTGCACTGTTGGGAATGCAAACTGGTGCAGCCACTCTGGAAAACAGTGTGGTTTTGAGGTTCCTCAAAAAATTAAAAATAGAACTAACCTATGAAATAGCTGTTACACAATTAGGTATTTACCCAAAGAATATAAAAACACTAATTCAAATGGATACATGCACCATGATACTTATAACAGCATTATTTATAATAGCCAAAATATGGAAGCAGCCCAGCTGTCCATCAATTGATGAATGGATAAAGAAGAAGTGGTATGAGTATATGTATACATATATACATGTGTGTATATCATATATACATACATATATATACAATAGACTATTACTCAGCCATAAAAAAGAATGAAATCCTGCCATTTGAAATGACATGGATGGAGCTAGAGAGTATAAAACTAAGTGAAATAAGTTAGAGGAAGACAAATACCGTATATTTGCACTCATATGTGGAATTTAAGAAACAAAACAAACAAGCAAAGGGGAAAAAGAGAGAGACAAACCGAGAACCAGACTCTAACCCGTAGAGAACAAACTGATGGTTATCAGAGGGCAGGAGGGTGGGGAGATGCGTTAAATAAATGATGGGGATTAAGGAGTGTGCTTGTGCTGACCACCAGGTAATTAAAATAAAAACTTTTTAAAAATTATTCAAATAATTTTTGAACAAAGATATAAAAATAAAATTGAGGGTTACTTTTTAATGTGTGACAGAATGTTTAACATTAAACCCATGAAATGCAAATAAATTTTATAAAAATAAAAATATTGTATTTGTACTTATTTTCAAAATAAAAATGAGGACATTCAGAAAAAAATAATCTAGAAAAAGATAACCAATCATAACCACATAAAATTGTATAGGCACTAATAAATATAAATATAAATCATAAATAAAAAGTAAAACAAAAATGGCATAAATAGGACTGAGTGCAGATTCTTTGACAAGAGCAATAATATAAACAAAATTTCAATGACGGTTTTTAGAGAAAAATATAAAATATGCAATGTGCAAAATGTGCACCATTAGGAATGCGAAATTACCACAGATATACAAAAAATAAAAAGATAGACAATAAGTAAAAAGACAAACAATGAAAAGAGTTTGGTAAGAATGGAAAGAAACTAGGGGTGCCGGGGTGGCTCAGGGTTAAGTGTTGGACTCTTCATTTGAGCTCAGGTCCGGATCTCAGTGTTGTGAGATCGAGCCCAGTGTCAGGTTCTGCATGGGGTATGAAGCCTGCTTAAAATTCTCTCTCTCCCTCTGCCCTGTGCATGTACTCTCTCTGTCTAAAAAAAAAAAAAGGAAAGGAAAAGAAAGGAAAGGAAAGGAAAGGAAAGGAAAGGAAAGGAAAGGAAAGGAAAGGAAAGGAAAGGAAAGGAAAGGAACCCTAATATATTATTGGTGAGAATACAAATGCTGCAGTCACTTGGCAAAACAGGTTGGCAATTTCTTGTACTGTATAGTTAAGCATAAATTTACTATATAATCCAGTGTATTTGTTTTCCTATTACTGGTATAACAAATTACTAAATTAGTAGCTTAAAACAACACAAATTTATTATCTTACAGTTCTAGTGGTCATAAGTCCCAAATGGTCTCCCATAGTGTTAGCATCACTCCATTCCTTCCGGAGGTTCTATGGAAGAATCCATTTTCCTGCCTTTTCCATCCTTTAAAAGACATCATTCCTTGGCTCATGATCCTTTCTTCCATCTTCAAAATCAGCAGTGTAGCCTTTTGAAAATTTCTCTCTTTCTTCCTCTGACCTCTGCTTCCCTCATCACATTTCCTTTCTGACTCTAACAATCCTGTATCCTGAATCCCTCTGAGAAGGACCCCTGTGTTTACACTGAGCCCACCTGAAAAAGCCAGGACAATCTCCCTTATTAAAGTGGTTAATCACACCTATAAAATATGTTTTGTTTTGAAAGGTAACATAATAACAGTTCCCATGGATTGGACATGGACACCTTTGGGGGCCAATTTCTCTGTCCACTATATCCAGCAATTCTCCCCCTAGTATCCACTCAAGACAAATGAAAGCCTTTGTCCATACAAACTGTATATGAGCGTTGATAGCAGCATTGTTCATTCATAATAGCCACATACTGGAAACTATCCAATGTCCATCAACTGGTAAATTGATAAAAGGAACAAGATATTGACAGGTACTAAAACACAGATAAACTTCAAAAACATCATGGTAAGTGAAAACGCTGGATTCAATAGACCACATATTGTATTGTATTTCATTTACATAAAAGTCCAGAAAAGGCAAAACTAAAGGCAGAAAGTAGATTAGCGGTTCATTGGAGCTGGGGTAGGAACAGGGAATTACTGCAAGTATTCTACAATTGGACTGTGATGATGCTTGTATAATTCTGTCGATTTACTAAAAATACTACATTGTATACTGAGAACAAATGGATTTTATATTATGTGAATTATATCTCAATAAAGCTGATTCAATTTTTAATCCATTCCATTGAAAATATTAGTAAATTGATGGAGAACAGGACAGTATGTAAGAACTTATTATATCCCTTATAACACTTTTGCAGATGTAGCAAAATATAAAAAAATGTTCAACTATTTCAAAATACTTTTTAAAATAATACTGAAGGAAAACATATGTCTTGAAATGTGTGATTACTTTCTGGAAAAGGCACAAAAATTCTTTGACTAGGAAAACCTTGTTGATTTAAATATTTAAATTTCCTGAGTCGCTAATGACATTAAAAATAAAATTAAGCAAATTACAATCACGGTGTTCATTACAACCTGTTTCTCATGTCTTGCTGTACACAAGGCCTTTATATCTACCTAGTTGCTCTGTGCAACCAGGGTGGGATTTGGGTTTTACTATGCAAGTGACTTAGATAAGAAGTGAATTCAGCTCTCAGTTAAAAGTAGACTGTGGAAGGGCCTGGTGTCCCAAAGAGATCACGGTTCTGGACTGAGCAATGAAGTGGTTCTTTTTTTTTTTTTTTCTTTTTTGCATTTTATTTATTATGTTATGTTAATCACCATACATTACATCATTAGTTTTTGATGTAGTGTTCCATGATTCATTGTTTGTGCATAACACCCAGTGCTCCATGCAGAACGTGCCCTCCTCAATACCCATCACCAGGCTAACCCATCCCCCCACCCCCTCCCCTCTAGAACCCTCAGCTTGTTTCTCAAAGTCCATAGTCTCTCATGGTTCGTCTCCCCCTCCAATCTCCCCCCCCTTCATTCTTCCCTTCCTACTATCTTTGAAGTGGTTGCTTTCTAATCTAGCAAATCAAGTTATCCAAGAGCAGCAGTACCCATAACAGTACCGTTTGGTAGTATGTATCTGGGAGGCATTCACACAGCTGACGCTTTGTGATGTTACTTAGCTCTGGCAATGGCTCTATAAGCGGTATAAACCCCTTTGTCATTTATCCAGTTACAGCTGGCTCTTTTCTGCCACTGAGTTTTGAGTTATTTTTTGGAGAAAAATAATATTTAATTTACATGACAGAGAGTTGCTATTTTTAATGTATAAAGAACTTTTAGAAATCAATAAGCAAAAGATGAATGCCCTAGTTAAAAAGAGTGATTTACTTAAGAACATACATTTATAATAATTAAACATATGAGATGCTCAATCACACACAAATAAAAAAATCAAATTAAAGCAATAATGTGTTATTTTTCATGTTTTAAACTGGCAACTTTGAAAAGAAGAATACTACCTACTATAAGCAAAACTGAAAGTAATAAGCAATATTTTTATACTGTGGGTAACTATGTAATAGCTACTAACTTAAGAAGAATATTGGTAATACTTTAGAAAATTTTAAGTAATATGCAGTTTGATCCAGAAATTTCTTTTTAGGAATTTATATAAAGAAATACTTCACTCTGATCCCTGGAGCCTCGAACACTGCACATCACCTGGTAGATAATAAATACTTGTTCACACTATTTGTGGAAAGATATTTACAAAAGTCTTGTTACAACACTATTGAAAAATATAAAATATTGGAAATAACAAAATTTAAATCAATATGGGATCAGTTAAATTATAAAATAGTGAAATGCTATGCAATCATCAAAGCCAATCAGGTAGGTCTATATGTGCATATGAACACTTGTTAAGAACCAGTTGATATAATAAAATCATCATTGCTGTCAAATTCAGAAGTCATAAACTATTGGTACGTTTCATTTTTTTAATTTTAAAAAACTTTATTTATTTATTTATTTATTTATTTATTTATTTATTTATTTGAGATAGAGAGAGCATGAGCACAAAGGAGGGACAGAAGGAGAGGGAGAGAAAGTCCCAAGCAGACTGCACTGAACTCAAAGCCCCACATGTGTCTCGATCTCAAGACCCATGAGATCACACACCATGAGATCACAACCTGAGCCAAAACCAAGAGTTGGACACTTAACTGACTGCACTACCCAGGCACCCCAGGTCCATTTTAAATTTAAGAAATTACATATGGCATTTGCAACGCCGTGAATGGAACTGGAGGGTGTTATGCTGAGCGAAATAAGTCAATCAGAGAAAGACATGTATCATATGACCTCACTGATACGAGGAATTCTTAATCTCAGGAAACAAACTGAGGGTTGCTGGAGTGGGGGGTGGGGTGGGAGGGGTGGGGTGGCTGGGTGATAGACACTGGGGAGGGCATGTGCTATGGTGAGCGCTGTGAATTCTGCAAGACTGTTGAATCACAAATCTGTACCTCTGAAACAAATAATGCGATATATGTTAAGAAAAAAAAAAAGAAGAAGAAGAAGAAGATAGCAGAAGGGGAAGAATGAAGGGGGGGAATCGGAGGGGGGAGACGAACCATGAGAGATGATGGACTCTGAAAAACAAACTGAGGGTTCTGCGGGGGAGGGGGGTGGGAGGATGGGTTAGCCTGGTGATGGGTATTGAGGAGGGCACGTTCTGCATGGAGCACTGGGTGTTATGCACAAACAGTGAATCATGGAACACTACATCAAAAACTAATGATGTAATGTATGGTGATTAACATACCAATAAAAAAAGAAATTACATATGGCAGTAAACACACACACATTCAAATGTGCTCATATACACACCAAACCTTCCTCCCAAAAGAAAAAATAAATACATATGAATAAAATGTGAGTAATTGTGATAAATATACTTGCAGAATATATGAGATAAAGGATTTTATGTCTAATAAAGTGCTATCTAGAAGCAATAAAATATGTAATTCCTACCAAGATGACAACATATATAGATGTCTCTGAATTTTTCTTCCTCCTAGCTGCCTTTTCTCCTTTTTTCGGGAGTGAGACCATCACCTGAATAGGCACACTAGCAGAAACCTGGGAGGGCAATTAATTAAACAGATCCACTATTACCTGAGGGAGACAAAGACATCAATAGATAGGCTGTTCTTTTTTAAGTCTGGTGGGATCAAAGGTCCTCAAGCAGAGAGGAGGGCTTATCTAGCTTTGGGACCAGGGACAAACTTTAAACAGGGACTACTATTCTTCCATGAAGGATTTTCCTGCAAATAGAAAAAAGTCAGCTACATTCCTCTCTTCTGAGTACATGGCTTAGCCTGAGAATCATGAAAGAGTTTTCAGCCCCTACTCATCCTCTCATTGGTCATTCTTGTGCAGTGTGATTCTTGTATAATCATAAATGATGTCCCTGGACATGAATTTACTGAAATGCTCAAGAGAAAACAAAATACTGTCAATAATATGATATTGAGAAGGCCTTCCCTGGCTTGTTTCCCTGTTAGGCTCACATCTGATTCTAGAAAGGCCTGTCTCTGATGATTTACTTGTGAACAACTGGAGAGAGATCACTAATGATCCACGATTCATCACCAGTCACAAAAATAGAAATTGCTGCGCTAGCCACCAATTACTAATGGCCTAGCTTGCTAGGTGAGGCCACAAAAATTCATGAGCAAGTAAAGGGAAATAACAACATAGGACATCAAAGAACCAAACAAAGGAAAGACAAGATGCATACCTAGAACAAGTAAATAAAACTGAGACCTTTAAGTAAAAAGCAGTAAGACATCTCAACATTTTAAAATCAAGAATAAAATGTTTATAATGATTTTTAAAATAACTTTATAATTTAAAATTCAGTCAACAAACTAAAAAAAAAGTGGGTGATCAATATTGAGAATTACTGGATTAGAATGTCAAGGACAATGCCAAAACATGTGGCAAAATAAAGAACAAAAATAGAACTAGTAAAAGCAAAGATGAAAAACTTGGAGAACAGCTTCAGAACATATCCCAATGTAGACATTCCAGAATGAGCAAAAAGTACAAAGGAGGTGACAAATAAGCAAGTAATAAAAGATTGTTTATGTTTATGATAAGAAAAAAAAGACTGATTCTTCAGACCGAAAGGGCTCATTGAAATTCAAGCAAGATTAATTTGTTAAAAAGATGTAGACACCTGCTTTTGAAATTCTTGAATAACAAATAATAAGGAGAGAATCTTAGAAACTTCCCTACAGAAAGAACAAACTTCTTATCAGGGAATGATGATCAAACTTTTCATATCTGGTACAGAAAACAAGATGATGATCAAATAACATCTACAGTCTACTGAGAGAAAATGATCTGCCTTTCAAGAATTCCATAGCCAGACAAGATAACATTCCCCCATCAAAAAGAAAGAAAGATAGCACTGTGCAAATTGTAGAGAGACTGTCAGAGCATAGTTGATACATTCTTTTAACTCAGTAAAATTGAGTAAGAATGTGGATCTCAAAAATGGGAAAGATAAAAATAAACACAAACATCTATACCTATGTGCACATGTGCATGAGACTACATGAGTGTGTGTGTGTGTGTGTGTGTGAATGAATGTGACATATATTTAACAACAATTTTTGACTCTCTCTTTTAACGATCCTAACACCTTGGGATGGGCTCAGTCACCTTGGTGACAGTAAGGAGTAAGGGAAGGATTCAAAGTAGCAAGCAGCCATGTGGTTAATAAAGCAAGCCAAATCACAAAATCTACTACTCCTATTTCCAAGGTCTCCTCTTAGAAGTCCACCAGCAGTTGTTCATTTATGCTGACTTGAATCATATTATATGAAATGCTATAGTTCTGCAATAACCAAGAAACTCTTGAGCTCTCAGGCTTAAAATAATTCCTCTTGTTTATAACCCAAAAACAATTTCTGATAACTTCATTCTTTGTCTGAAGCTCTCCCACATTTCTCATAGGAATTATCCTTACATGGAGCTAGTTAGACCAATTTACCACACTTACAGCCTGTTGTAGCTTTTTGCATACAATTTTTCTTAACAAAACATCATTGTCATGAGGAAGAACCTGCAACCAAAGCCACTGGTAGTGGGACCTGTATTTGGACTTCCTTTTCCACTTGGCTGAACTCTATGTTCTTGACCCACCTTCTTTTATAGGTGAAAGATTATAAATCAATGTGACTTCCTCCCCACTTACTGTTTTTCCTAATGTCTCCTTATTTCCAATAAATACACCTAATATTTTTTCCTCCTTAAAAAAATAAGGAATCCTTCTGATGCCTATTTGTTTACAAAAATGTTATAAAACTATTTAAGAATGAGATATGTAGAAAACAATACCAGCCTAAAACTAAAAGTTTTAAATTATCACAAGAGATGAAAAATTCATAAGGGTGGAAAAGTAAACAGAGACAATACTGTTTACATCATTTTCTTTGAGTACAAGTGAAGACAGTATTTTTCAGCCTTCCCTGCAGTAGGATGGGACCATGTGACTACTTCGGGATGATAAAATGGGAGTGTTGGTGAGGCATATAAACACATCCCTCGAAGCATCAGCTTTATCTTCCTGTACCACAGCCACTGAGGGGGCCACGTATTGAGATGGTCAAGTCAAAAGATGGAAACAGCTTAGGGATCTTCCCTTCAGAGCTGGTAAAACTCCTACAGACTTTGCATAAATAAGAAATAAACTGTAATATGCAAAGCAACTGAGATTTGGACATTTCTCCCACCCCTACATAACACAACTAGCTCATTCTAAATAATACAGGAAGCAAAAAACAGAAGTGGGAAGTTAATGTTTTCTAAAGCTTTTATCTCGGATTGTCATTCGCTTTGATTAATACAATAAAGAAAAGAAGATATATTAAATTATAATTGTTAGGAATAGAAAGATAAGCATCACCATATTGAAAAGCATAGTAGAACATAATTAGCAAGGCAAAAAAGGGAAATAATGCAAGTATAATAAAGCCAGCAAAATAATAAAAAGAAAAAAAAAAAAAACAAAAGCAAAGTAAAATAAATAGCCAACATAAAATAGAATGCAAGTAATAAAAACAATGATATCATTTATAACACTAAATGTGAACATGCTGAATTTCTTGATTAGAGAGGATAATTGTTAGAATGGGTAAAAACAAAATCTACACATATGTTGTTTACCAAAAAAAATTTAAAATAAAGTGATAAAAACAAGTTAGAAATAAGAGATAGGCAAAAGATTCCTAGACAATTGTGAACAACAGAAATTAATCTTGAAAAAGCAGGGGAGAGACTAAAAAGAGGACAAAACAAACCAGGAGGAGATAAATGATGAATTTTAAAGTGAAATTCATAAATGAGAAAAGAAAACGTAATAGAAAAATTTAGCAAACGAAACTGGGTGTTCTTTTTTTTGACAAGAGTAATGAAATAGATAAAACTTTAGAAGCTCAATACACACACACATTTTATAAGGGAATATCTTTTGATTAATTAACTATTCCTGGGCACTAGATGTAGATGCTAACTACATAGCTGGGCAACTCTGGCAGTTGTGTGCATCTCTCAGGACCTTTATAATTAAAACTATTGGCAACAATCTAAATATTCATTAGTTGAGGGCTGGGTAAAGCAGTGATACAATAGCCACCAAATGGAACACTTCACATAAAACAATATATGATAATGTACATATATAGTTATAGCCATGGAAAGGCACCCACAATTTTAAAAATAAATTGATAGACTACAAACATCATGTACAATATGATCATGTAATAATTTCTGGACACATAAAGGAAAATATCTGAAAGGATTTAGATGATAGAATTTTTAGTGATATTTTTGCTACCTTCTTATTAATTCTTTTTTAGGATTTGAATTACTTTTCTGTATTAATATTGCTTTTATAATGAGGAAATACACTTTTCACTTTGAAAAACAAAAAAATCATGAGTTCTGGGCATTTTTAACAAATGAGCTCAGAAAGAGGTCACAAATATTTCAAAAATTATATACTGATCGCTTTTGTATATAATTCAGTCTGAGGGAACATAGTCAAAGAAAGGGCTGAGTTTAGATTTAAAATCATTGGATGAGACAAGAGGCATTGCTTTTTGCTTCATAGTAAGTTTAGCTCATTATCTGCCTGTAAAAAAATGCAAAAGGAAGGCAGATACTTGGTTCTTTGGGGAATAACAATTAATAGTTTCCTAATAATTGAGCTTGGCCTACCAAAAAAGTTACTTAACTTTGGATTCATTCAGAACTTTCTAAATTTCTCCCATATTTCTTACCTTATTTCTGAGATAAGTTTAGCATTTTTTATATTTCATATTAATATGTATGCATATTTTGCAAAAATAGAATTCATATTAATACATACATTGAGTCCATTTATAATTTCAGGAAGACACATTTAAACACAAGGAGGTTGTCAGGATAATCTGATGAGTTAAATATATAGAAACAGTTGGCTGATAGACAAGGCTAATTAGAATTTACTTATCTCCTATATATGGAAACTGCATTTCTGAAGTCATTGTTGAGTAAGACAGTTTTTGCTTTCTTGATGCTAAGATAGCTCTGATTCAGAGTGGTCTCTAGGGCGCCTGGGTGGCTCAGTTGGTTAAGTGACTGCCTTCAGCTCAGGTCATGATCCCAGGGCCCTGGGATTGAGTCCCACATTGGGCTCCTGGCTCAGCGGGGAGCCTGCTTCTCCCTCTGACCCTCTCCTCTCTCATACTGTTTCTCTCCCGCTCGCTCTCTAATAAATAAATAAATAAAATCTAAAAAAAAAACAAAACAGAGTGGTCTCTATTTTCTATTTGAACAAGTATTCTTAAATGTTTCATATCTCCCAATTAATCTTTAGTTTAAACTATTTTGACTTATTCTTAGTAAATTTGGCAAAAAAAAAAAAAAAATCTTCCCTAGAGAAGACAGTAAAAATCATGAGGTAAAAATCTATCATTTGGATCTTAATCTAGTCAATCTAAATATATTTAGGGCCTAAAAACACACAACTTTGTTGCAACTATTAAGGACACAAAAGGGAATAGGATAGAGTAACTTTTCTTCAAACATCCTAATAGAAACCTGAGAAGAATAATGTGAGATTCATAATTATAAGAAAAAATTATAATAATATTTGTAGAAATACTTTTCTAATATAAAACTCCAGTAAAGAGAAGTTATTTACTAGGTATATATTTAAAGGTTTACTATGACTTAAGTACTAAGATATATATCTCTACCAAACAAAGTATATAATGCCTCTAGCATTAAGGGAAATGAGTTAATTCAGGAAAGTGTGGCTTCCGATTCAATAATTGGCTTCTATTAGACATGGTGTCCTGTCATTCTTAGTGGTGATATATAGCTCTTCTAAGTACACACCGTATCAGTGGAGGATTTATATCTCACAATTTATTTTATTTTATAAACCAAGAAATAGTATCTGTATTAATACATTTTATATAATTCATAAATAAATGTTTTTAAATAAAGTATAAAAATTCCACCTTTTTGGTTTTACAAAATGCCTTATTCCAATTCTATATCACATAAGGTTTGGTGGAGAAGAAGTATATGGAAAATAAGTGTAATGTAGTGTTCATTGTAGAAGGCAGAAATGCTCTCTGCCCACCCCCTCAAAGATGTCTAGACCTGTAAATGCATTGCATTTTATGGCAAAGGGGAATTAAGCTGATCTTAAAACAGAAATTCTCCCTGGTTATTTGAGTGAGCCTATTTGAGACGGCTTCTTAGAATTGGAAAGGGGAGGCAGAAAGGATGTATGAGAAAGATAGGTGACGATGGGAAGAAAGGAAAGAAGGAAGGAAAGTAGAAAGGAAGGAGGAAGGAATGAAGGGAGGAAGAGTGGGAGGGAGGCAGGAGGGGTTACCATGGATTATAAAGCTTCTGCTTTAGAATCCCTTCACCTTCCACTCCTGATTTATTAGGAATTCATTTTCAGTTCAAGCACAGAACCTAAGGTATGGCCACTGTAATTATATATTTAGGAAGTTTTCCCCTCCACAGATCCATTTGCATGAATAAAGGCCAAAGGTATATATAGAAAGAGATCCTAAATGTAGAATGGAAAGAAAATGTGAATTTTAAAATCATTATACAAAATATGAGTAGTCCCTTCTTTACTTGAATTAGGCCAGTGGCTAGGACTTAGAAATTTGTTTTTAATCAAAATTTTGTCCCAGTATTATTTATAGCAATATACTTTAAGCTGTGTAAGAGAAAAAATTTACATGGTAGATCATTTTCTATTTCTCATACTTTGCCTAAACTCAGATTGTATTCTGCATTCCAAAATTTATCCTTTTCTTCTTTTTCTAAGTCCATTCTTGGGAGCTAAGTTCTACTCTTTGAGTTTATACCATTTATAGTGCATGCTCATTTGTCTCAGTTAACAATCCATCTTATGAATATCAGAAATACAAGAGTGAGTTGAAAAAAATCAGGATGCTGACTTTGTTGGCTTACATTTTATAAAATTTGAATTTTCCCATTAAGCAAAATTTTCTGAACTTTAAGCCCACTGATATTTAGATATGTCTAATACATTGTAATAGCCTAGTGAATTTATTTGAAAAGCACTTCTAAGGTCACTAAAAAAAAGCTATCTCAGTCATAAAAAGTATCTTTTAGACTTGCAAAATATAAATTTATAAGAAAAGAAAGCTTTGCGGGCGCCTGGGTGGCTCAGTTGGTTGAGCGACTGCCTTCAGCTCAGGTCATGATCCTGGAGTCCCGCATCGGGCTCCCTGCTCAGCAGGGGGTCTGCTTCTCCCTCTGACCCTCTTCCCTCTCGTGCTCTCTGTCTCTCATTCTCTCTCTCTCAAATAAATAAATAAAATCTTTTTAAAAAAAAAGAAAAGAAAGCTTTGCAAAATAATACTACCACTTAAAATAACAAATGCAAAAATATTTTGTACAGTGCATTGTATTCAAATATATGGCTAGGTATCATGCTTATGTATGTATGTAAACAATTTCTCATTCAAACACATGAAATATGGACTATTGGGGAATGATGACTTTGAATTTTGATCATGTGGAAGTTTCTAAGCAAATCTTTGTTACATTTGGTATAAACTTATTTGATCATTTCATATAGTGACCAAAAATAACTGAATTCACAGTGATTTATTCTGTGAAATTATTTAGAATATGATTATAAGAATTAAGTGGAATTTAATTCAAACACCCTCTAAGCAGATTTTTGCTGCTTCACATTAACTTGTTCATTTGGGTTATCTCATATGTTTCCACCCATGATATCATGCACAGTGGGAGTAGTCTTGGGTTCTGAATTTTAGTAAGTTCTTACAGCTGTTCACTGAAAACCAAGTAGTTGATGAACAAACATTAGTTAAAGTGGCTTACTGAATCAAATATTAAGCTGGATTTTTGAGTTACTATTTTCTAAATTTTTGTCAACTTCAAGTATTAAAGTTAGTCACTTCTATTCAAAAGTAATTCAGCCTAAATATAATTTAAATTAAAAGTCTCTTTGAAGACCTTGATAATTAATCTTTCATTCCATGACCTTTCTTCTGTTAAATCTCCATATAACATAAAATCTTCTAAATACTCAGTGTATTGTTATTCCAATTAGATAGATGTTTCACAATTTTCCTCTTTTCACAAAATCATCTATCTCTCAAATTTAAAAAATACTTTATAGATAAATTTTTGATGGGAATGCTACTGATTACTCTATCATTGTGTACACACATACAGGTAATATGGTAATAATAAAATACACATATAGGTACATGGGTAAATAACAACAAAAACATCTGTTCTATTATTTAGACTTAGGATAAAATATACTCAAATCTTCATCCCAATCAACCATCACTTTCTACATATTTGTTTGTCTTGAACATTTTGTCTTGAATAAATAAATACCAAAACACTTCTTTGCCTGGAGTTTCTCCCCAAATGTAGAACTCCCTCCCACAAGCTAGTCTGGATTCTCTGGATGGTTCTTTTATGTATGCTTCATAGAGCCAAAATAATCAGTCTATGCCCCAATCCCATACCTTACCAGAGATGGAAGACAGTGCAAGTCCAGGGAAGACTCACCAGTGAGAAAGGAAAATAATTGAAAGAAGCAGGAAAACAATCAGCATATATTTTTCTCAATGCCTAAAGCAGAGCAAAATTCATCTGTCCACCAAATGCCATCTTTGGCATAGAGTTAAGAGAAAAAGAAGATGAAGAAAAATAATAATGGGTAAGGTTTCTCCAAGGGAAAAGTAAAGAAAGAGAAAGACAGAATAGTCTGAAATTACTCTGGAGGGTCAAAACCATGCCCTGTAAGCACTTTGGCAGCCTTGTGAGACCATTTAAAATTGAGGCCATACACAAGAACTGCTAACCAGGAACAGTGACCCCCACCAATGATAAGCCACTTACTATTGCAGAATATGATTATAGATAAGCATAGTGACTTCTCTCTAAGGAAAGCAGAAGTAGAAAATCTACTGGACAAATTTTCTTTAACTTAGAGTCCATTGTGTTATGCATCTGATTTTCCCTTCCAGTATTAAATACATTTTTACTCACTTTCAAAACCAAAGTTGAAACAAAGAAACTTCTCTGTTTATTTATATATTAGTTTTATGAGAAAACATTAATAAATAGGAGCAAATGTTAACTTTCATTAATAATTTCTCACAGAATATAAGCAATAAATGATAAATTTTAAAATAATTTTGCTTTTCCTCCAGAGTATGAACATCTGTATTTAATGAGCTAAATATCAGAGTTTGTGGAGGAGATGGTGGAGTAGGAGAATCATGGGTTCACCTCATCCCACTGATACACCTAGATAACACCCACATCAGTGTAAATAACCCAGAAAATGACCCAAACTCTGGAAGAACAGACTCTCCACAGCTGAATGTAGAAAAGAGGCCACATCAAAGAGATGCAGAGATGTGGCTGGGGACCAACTGACCTGCAGGACGATCAGCAGGGGGAGGGATGCTGCAGGCATGGAGAGGGGAGAGGAGCAGACCCACCCCAGGCACCTCAGGTATGGGGGATCCCCAAGGGAAAATGAATCCCTATAACATATGTCTTTGAAAACCAGAAAGGGACAACTTTGCAAATTCCTACAATCAATGGGGCTTAACACCTAGAACCTTAAAAATCTGTGGACTCGGCTCTGGGAGGGAAGAAGGTGATAGGAAACTGAGTCCCTGCCCTTAAGAGACAGCATAACAAACAGCCTGGTTGATATATGGCATAGAAGCAGCAGTTTTAAAAATGCTTGGGGATTATGGGAGAGAGATTTATTTACTAATATTATAGCCTGTGCTGGTGGGACAGGGATCTTTGGGAGACTTCACCAAGAACAAAAGAGCTGGTGGGCACAATTTCCCTCCTCTGCCACCCAACCTAGATTCACAGACAACTGTGGAAACAGCACAGTGGGTACCAGCACAGCAGGAACACTCTATACCTACCTTGTTAACAGGGTGCCCCACTTTGGCACTCTTCTATGAAGCTACCCCCTCTATTCCAGCCTTGGCAGGAGTTCTTCCAGGTGGCTGACGGTCCCGTCTTGCAGGGGACCAGCATGGACCTTGCTTAGTCCCACATTCTGCAGGAACCCACCTTCCTATACCCCCTCAGCAGGAGTCCAAACAAAGCAGTGCCACAAACATACAGTGTGCAAGCAGCACCAACAGAGGCAGCCCCATTCCAAAGTGACTCCTACCTTGGGACAGGGGAAGAAATTTCCAGTCTTACTGTGGCCCTAGCAGTGGGCTGGGGCAGATATCACGTCTGACTTCAGGCCTCACCTACCAATGACAATACAGTTCAGTCCTAGTGCATCTCTGGCAAATGCCTGGTCTGAATTAACTCAAGCCAAAGGCAGCCCCAGATTAGCTCAGTAGCAAAAAAGGGACCAAATCCTACCCACAACAGGCAAAGAAAACCATTGCAGATGACTAAAGGCAAAAGGGGCTCAGCCACAATAGTAGGGCACACACAACAAACATAGGAGAGACCCCTGAAGCACCAGATTCTGGTGAATAGGGGATATTGCACTGCAAGGCACTACAGAACCTCTTCTGCATAAGGCAACTACTTTCAAGAGCAGGAGATGTAGTTTACTTTCCTAACACATAGAAACAGACACAGAGAGTTAGACAAAATGAGGAGACAAAGGGATATGTCCCAAATGAAGAAACAGAACAAAATCACAGCAAAAGAGCTAAATGAAGCATAGATAATATGCTTGATAGAGAATTTAAAGTAATGATCATAAAGGTACTCATTGAACTTGAGAAAAGGCTGGAGGACCTCATTGAGATCCTCAACAAAGAGATATAAAACATAAAAAAGAGCCAATCAGAGATCAAGGACTCATTAACTGAAAATAAAAAAACACCAGACAGAATAAATAGACAAGAGGAAGAAGAAGAACGGATCAATGACCTAGGGGACAGAGTAATGGAGAGCAAGTTAATTGCCCTAATGAACAGGAGAGAGAAAAATAATAATAAAAGATGAAAATAGACTTTGGGAACTCAGTGACACAATCAACTGTATTAATTTTCACTCTGTAGGGTTCCTAAAAGGAAAAAAGAGAAAGGGGCAGAAAATTTATTTGAAGAAATAAATAGCTGAAAACTTCCTGAATCTGGGGAAAGAAACAGAAATCCAGAAAGAGGAAATTAAAATATGCACGGAGACAAATGAAAATGAAAACACAACAGTCCAAAGTCTTTGGGGTGCAGCAAAAGCTATTACAAAAGGGAAGTTTTTAGTAATACAGGCCTACCTCAAGAAGCAAGACAAATCTCAAATAAACAACCTAAACTTACACCTAAAGGAACTAGAAAAAGAACAAACAAGCCCAAAACCAGTAGAAGGAAAGAAATAATAAAGAATAGAGCAGAAAGAAACAAAATAGAAACTAAAAAACAAACAAAACAGAATAAAAACAGAACAGATCAGTGAAACTGGGAGTTGGTTCTTTGAGAGATCAACAAAATCAATAAACCTCTAACCAGAATCAAAGAGAGAGAGAGGACTCAAATAAACAAAATCAGAAATGAAAGAGGAGAAATCACCACCACCACCACAGAAATACATAGGATTATAAGAGATTATTATGAAAAATCATATGCCAACAAATCAGACAACCTAGAAGAAATGGGTAAATTCTTAGAAACATATAACTTCCCAAAACATAATCAGAAATAGAAAAATAGAACAGACTGAATACCATCAATGCAATTGAATCAGTAATCAAAAAACTCCCAGCAAACAAAAGTACAGTACCAGATGGCTTCACAGGTGAATTCTAACAAAGACTTAAAAAGTTAGTATGTATTCTTCTCAAACTATTCCAAAAGATAGAAGAGGAATGAAAGCTTCCAAATTCATTCTAAGAGGCCAGCATTACCCTGATACCAAAACCAGATAAAGACACTAAAAAGAGAGAGAGAGAGAACTACAGGCCAATATCTCTGATAAACATAGATGCAAAAATCCTCAAGAAAATACCAATAAACTGGATCAACAGTACATTAAAAAAGTCATGCGCCATTACCAAGTGGGATTTATTCCTGGGATGTAAGGGTAGTTCAATATTGCCAAATCAATCAACATGATACATCACATTAACAAGAGTGAAGATAAAAACCATATGATCATTTTATTTTATTTTTTATTTTTTTAAAGATTTTTATTTATTTATTTGACAGAGAGAGACATAGCGAGAGAGGGAACACAAGCAGGGGGAGTGGGAGAGGGAGAAGCAGGCTTCCCGCTGAGCAGGGAGCCCGATGCGGGGCTCGATCCCAGGACCCCGGGACCATGACCCGAGCCAAAGGCAGACGCTTAACCGACTGAACCACCCAGGCGCCCCTCATATGATCATTTTAATAGATGCAGAAAAAACTTTTGACAAAGTACAACATCCACTCATGATAAAAACCCTCAACAAATTAGGGTTAGATGGAACATACATCAGCATCATAAAGGCCATATATGAAAAACCCACAACGAACATCATACTTGATGGTGAAAAATTGAGCCTTTCCCCTAAGGTTAGGAAGAGGCCAAAGATGTCCTCTAATGCCACTTTTATTTATCACAGTCCTGGAAGTCCTGGCCACAGCAATCAGACAACAAAAAGAAATAAAAGGCATCCAAATTGGTGAGGAAGAATTAAAATTTTCACTATTTGCAAAAGACATAAATACTACATATGGGAAACCCAAAAGACCACCAAAAAACTACTAGAACTGTTAAATGAATTCAGTAAGGTTGCAGGATACAAAATCAAGATACAGAAATACATTGCATTTCTATACACTAATAATGAAGTTGAAGAAAATGAAATTAAGAAAACAACCCCATTTACAATTACACCAAAAATGATAAAATACCAAGGAATAAACTTAACCAAGGAGGTAAAAAGCCTGTAGTCTGAAAACTACAAAATAGTAATGAAAGAAATTGAAGATGACACAAAGAAATGGAAAGACATTCCATGCTCCTGTATTGGAAGAACAAATATTGTTTGTTAAAATGTCCATACTACCCAAAGCAATCTACAGATTTAATGCAATTCTTATAAAAACACCAACAGCATTTTTCACAGAACTAGAACAAATAATTCCAAAATTGGTATAGAACCACAAAAGACCCCCAATAGCCAAAGCAATCTTGAAAAAGAACAAAACTGAAAAAGGAAGAATAAAACTGGATCTATCACAATCCCAGATTTCAAGATACACTACAAAGCTGTAGTAATCAAAACAGTATGGTACTGGCACAAAAATAGACATAGATCAATGGAAGAGAATAAAGAGCCCAGAAATAAACCAAGGATTATATAGTCAATTAATCTATGACAAAGGAGGTAAGAATATGCAATGGGAAAAAGACAGTCTCTTCAACAAATGGTGTTGGGGAAACTGGACAGGTACATGGAAAAGAATGAAACTGGACCACTTTCTTACACCATACAAAAAAATAAACTCAAAATGGTAAAGGACTTAAATATCAGACTATAAAACTATAAAACTATAAAAACTCTAGAAAAGAGCACAGACAGTAATTTCTCTGACATTGACCATAAGAATTCTTTCTAGGTAGGTCCCCTGTGGCATGGGAAACAAAAGCAAAAATAAACTATTGGGATGGCATAAAAATAAAAAAGTTCTGCACAGTAACAAAAACAAGCAACAGGGGGGCGGAGCAAGATGGCAAAGGAGTAGGAGACCTGGATTTCGTCTGGTCTCAGGAATTCAGTTGGATAGGGATCAAACCATTCTGAACACCTACAAACTCAACAGGAGATTGAAGAAAAGAATAGCAACAACTCTCTGAACAGAAAAGCAACCACTTTCTGGAAGGTAGGATGTGCAGAGAAGTGAATCTGAGGCGATATTCGGGAGGAAAGAGGGCAGGGGAGTGGGCCTCCATCGGCCGCTTCTGGCAAGTGATAGAGCCAGAGCACAAAATCGGAACTTTTAGAAGTCTGCTCCGCTGAGGGAGGTCGCTCCAGTGGCTAAGCGGGGGGTGGAACCCTTGTGGGACAGTGTGGTCTCAGGACCCTCGGGGTCACAGAAAGACCGGGGGTGCCTGAGTGCAGCAGAGCAACCAGGTATCGGAGTGGGGAGGCCAGCTGCAGAGACAGAGCCGAGGCCCGGGCTCTCAGCTCAGGGTTGCCATAAACCGTGATCCATGGCACAGTCGGGCCACTGCTCCTCCAGCAGGGACCCAACAAGCGGCAGACCCAGGGAGACTCCCCTTCCTCCCCCCGGGAGGAGCAGCGTGGGAGCGCACCGCAGGGATCTGCTGGGTTGGAAGACTCCACACCAAGTGAGGTGCCAGAGATAGAAACTCTCGGTCACAGTCTGGGTGAGCACGAAGTGCAGCCGGCGAACGGGGAGATGGGAGTGATTGATTGCTTTTCTCTGGGGGCTCAGTGAGGACCAGGGCCCTGAGTTCTCGGCTCCTCCGGGTTGGAGACTGGGAGGCCACCATTTTCACTCTCGGCCTCCAGAGCTGTACAGAAAGCTTGGAACAAAAGCTCCTGAGGGCAAACCCAAGCAGATTACTTAGCCCGGACCGGGCAAGGGCAGGGCAATTCCGCCTCCAGCAAAGACATTTGGGAACCACAACAACAGGCCCCTCCCCCAGAAGATCAGAGAGAACAGCCAGCCGAGACCAAGTTTACCAATCAATGAGAATGGCAGAACTCCAGCTCTAGGGGAATACTGCACATAGAATCCAGGGCTTTTTTACCATGATTCTTTAGTCTTTCAAAGTTAATTTTTTTTTAACTGTTTTTTTTTTTTTTAATTTTTCTTTTTCCCTTTTTCAACCAACATCTTATCAATCCCTTTTTTTTTAAAGATTTTATTTATTTATCTGAGAGAGAGAATGCGAGACAGAGAGCATGAGAGGGGAAGTGTCAGAGGGAGAAGCAGACTCCCCGCTGAGCAGGGAGCCCCATGCGGGACTCGATCCAGTGACTCCAGAATCATGACCCGAGCCGAAGACAGTTGCTTAACCAACTGAGACACCCAGGTGCCCCGTTATCAATCCCTTTTTTTAAAAAAAATTTAATTTTCATTTTTAGAGTCATATTCTATCCCTTCATACTAGTTACCCGTATTTTTGGCATATATATATAAGTTGTTCTCTCTTTAAAATTTTGAGATAGTTTCTTCTAACAGATCAAAATATACCCTAAATCTCTAGTGTATGGTTTTTTTCTACTCCCCTGCCTGATCACATTCTCTCCCTTTTTTTAATTTTTTTTTAAATCCCCTTCTTTCTTTTTTCAAACATCTCCTTATCAATTCCTTCAATAAAATTTTTTATAATTTTCATCTTTACAGTCATATTCCATCCCTTCATCATATCAACCCTTATTTTTGTACATATATAAGTTTTTCTTTCTTTAAAATTTTGGGAGGTACTTTCTTCTAACAGACCAAAATACACCCCAAATCTAGTGTGTGGCACTGATCTATGTACCAGCCTGATCATATTTGATCATATTCTGGTGTTTTTGTTTCTTTTGTTCTGTTTTTGTTTATTTTTATTTTTATCTTTATCTTTCTTTTTCTTTTTTCTCTCTTTCCCTTTCTTTTCTCCCTACTTCAGGTCTTTTCTGATTTGTTTAGAGTATATTTTCTGGGGACGTTGTTACCCTGTTAGCATTTTGTTCTCTCATTAATCTGTTCTCCTCTGGACAAAATGACAAGATGGAAAAAATCACCTCAACAAAAAGAACAAGAGGTAGTACCGACTGCCAGGGACCTACTCAATACGGACATTAGTACGATGTCAGATCTAGAGTTCAGAATCATCACTTTAAAGATACTAGCTGGGCTTGAAAAAAGCATGGAGGTTATTAGAGAAACGCTTTCTGGAGAAATAAAAGAACTAAAATCAAACCAAGTCGAAATCAAAAAGGCTATTAATGAGATGCAATAAAAAATGGGGGCGCTAACTGCTAGGATAAATGAGGCAGAAGAGAAAATCAGTGATATAGGAGACCAAATGATGGAAAATAAAGAAGCTGAGAAAAAGAGAGATAAACAACTACTGGATCACGAGGGCAGAATTCGAGAGATAAGCGATACCATAAGACGAAACAACATTAGAATAATTGGGATCCCAGAAGAGGAAGAAAGAGAGAGAGGGGCAGAAGGTATATTGGAGCAAATTATAGCAGAGAACTTCCCTAATTTGGGGAAGGAAACAGGCATCAAAATCCAGGAACCACAAAGAACCCCTGTCAAAAGCAATAAAAATAGGTCAACACCCGACATCTAATAGTAAAACTTACGAGTCTCATAGACAAAGAGAAAATCCTGAAAGCAGCTCGGGAGAAGAGATATGTAACCTACAATGGTAGAAACATTAGATTGACAACAGACCTATCCACAGAGACCTGGCAGGCCAGAAAGGACTGGCAGGATATATTCAGAGCACTAAAAGAGAAAAATATGCCGCCAAGAATACTATATCCAGCTAGGCTGTCATTGAAAATAGAAGGAGAGATAAAAATCTTCCAGGACAAACAAAAACTAAAGGAACTTGCAAACACAAAACCAGCCCTGCAAAAAATACTGAAAGGGGTCCTCTAAGCAAAGAGAGAGCCTAAAAGCAACATAGACCAGAAAGGAACACAGACAATATACAATAACAGTCACCTTACAGGCAATACAATGGCACTAAATTCCTATCTTTCCAATAGTTACCCTGAATGTAAATGGGCTAAATGGCCCAATCAAAAAACACAGGCTATCAGATTGGATTAAAAAACAAGACCCATCAATATGCTGCCTGCAAGAGACTCATTTTAGACCCAAAGACACCCCCAGATTGAAAGTGAGGGGGTGGAAAACCATTTACCATGCTAATGGACACCAAAAGAAAGCTGGGGTGGCAATCCTTATATCAGACAAATTAGATTTTAAACCAAAGACTGTAATGAGAGATAAGGAAGGACACTATATCCTACTTAAAGGGTCTATCCAACAAGAAGATCTAACAATTGTAAATATCTATGCCCCTAACATGAGAGCAGCCAATTATATAAGGCAATTAATGACAAGAGCAAAGAAACACATTGACAACAATACAATATTAGTGGGGGATTTTAACAACCCCCTCACTGAAATGGACAGATCATCTAAGCAAAAGATCAACAAGGAAATAAAGAGTTTAAATGACATACTGGACCAAATGGACTTCACAGACATATTCAGAACATTCCATCCCAAAGCAACGGAATACACATTCTTCTTTAGTGCTCATGGAACATTCTCCAGAATAGATCACATCCTAAGTCACAAATCAGGTCTCAACCGGTACCAAAAGATTGGGATCATTCCCTGCCTATTTTCAGACCACAATGCTTTGAAACTAGAACTCAATCACAAGAGGAAAGTCGGAAAGAACTCAAATACATGGAGGCTAAAGAGCATCCTACTAAAGAATGAATGGGTCAACCAGGAAATTAAAGAAGAATTTAAAAAATTCATGGAAACCAATGAAAATGAAAACACAACTATTCAGAATCTTTGGGATGCAGCAAAGGCAGTCCTAAGAGGAAAGTATATAGCAATACAAGCCTTTCTCAAGAAACAAGAAAGGTCTCAAATACACAACCTAACCCTGCACCTAAAGGAGCTGGAGAAAGAACAGCAAATAAAGCCTAAACCCAGCAGGAGAAGAGAAATCATAAAGATCAGAGCAGAAATCAATGAAATAGAAACTAAAAGAACAGTAGAACAGATCAACGAAACTAGGAGCTGGCTCTTTGAAAGAATTAACAAGATTGATAAACCCCTGGCCAGACTTATCAAAAAGTAAAGAGAAATGACCCAAATCAACAAAATCATGAATGAAAGAGGAGAGATCACAACCAACACCAAAGAAATACAAACAATTATAAGAACATATTATGAGCAACTCTAGGCCAGCAAATTAGATAACCTGGAAGAGATGGATGCATTCCTAGAGATGTATCAACTACCAAAACTGAACCAGGATGAAATAGAAAACCTGAACAGACCTATAACCACTAAGAAATTGAAGCAGTCATCAAAAATCTCCCAACAAACAAAAGCCCAGGGCCAGATGGCTTCCCAGGGGAATTCTACCAAACATTTCAAGAAGAATTAATACCTATTCTTCTGAAACTGTTCCAAAAAATAGAAATGGAAGGACAACTTCCAAACTCATTTTCTGAGGCCACCATTACCTTGATCCCAAAACCAGACAAAGACCCCATCAAAAAGGAGAATTATAGACCAATATCCCTGATGAACATGGATGCAAAAATACTCACCAAAATACTGGCCAATAGGATCCAACAGTACATTAAAAGGATTATTCACCACGACCAAGTGGGATTTATCCCTGGGCTGCAAGGTTGGTTCAACATCCGCAAATCAATCAACGTGATACAATACATTAACAAAAGGACAAGAATCATATGATCCTCTCAATAGATGCAGAAAAAGCATTTGACAAAGTACAGCATTCTTTCTTGATCAAAACTCTTCAGAGTATAGGATAGAGGGTACATAGCTCAATATCATAAAAGCCATCTATGAAAAACCCACAGTGAATATCATTCTTAATGGGGAAAAACTGAGAGCTTTCCCCCTAAGGTCAGGAACGCAGCAGGGATGTCCACTATCACCCCTGCTATTCAACATAGTATTAGAAGTCCTAGCCACAGCAATCAGACAACAAAAAGAAATAAAAGGCATCCAAATCCGCAAAGAAGAAGTCAAACTCTCACTCTTCGCAGATGATATGATACTTTATGTGGAAAACCCAAAAGACTCTACCCCAAAACTGCTAGAACGCATACAGGAATTCAGTAAAGTGGCAGGATATAAAATCAATGCACAGATATCAGTGGCATTCGTATACACCAACAACAAGACAGAAGAAAGAGAAATTAAGGAGTCGATCCCATTTACAATTGCACCCAAAACCATCAGATACCTAGGCATAAATCTAACCAAAGAGGCAAAGGATCTGTACTCAGAAAACTATAAAATACTCATGAAAGAAATGGAGGAAGACACAAAGAAATGGAAAAACGTTCCATGCTCATGGATTGGAAGAACAAATATTGTGAAGATGTCAATGCTACCTAGAGCAATCTACACATTCAATGCAATCCCCATCAAAATACCATCAACTTTTTTCAAAGAAATGGAACAAATAATCCTAAAATTTGTATGGAACCAGAAAAGACCCTGCATAGCCAGAGGAATGTTGAAAAAGAAAAGCAAAGCCGGCGGCATCATAGTTCTGGACTTCCAGCTCTATTACAAAGCTGTCATCATCAAGACAGCATGGTACTGGCACAAAAACAGACACATAGATCAATGGAACAGAATAGAGAGCCCAGAAATGGACCCTCAACTCTATGGTCAACTCATCTTTGACAAAGCAGGAAAGAATGTCCAATGGAAAAAAGATGGTCTCTTCAAAAAATGGTGTTGGGAAAATTGGACAGCCACATGCAGAATGAAACTGGACCATTTCCTTACACCACACACAAAAATAGACTCCAAATGGTTGAAAGACCTAAATGTGAGACAGGAGTCCATCAAAATCCTTAAGGAGAACAAAGGCAGCAACGTCTTCAACCTCAGCTGCAGCAATTTCTTCCTAGAAACATTGCCAAAGGCAAGGGAAGCAAGGGCAAAATGAACTATTGGGACTTCATCAAGATAAAAAGCTCTTGCACAGCAAAAGAAACAGTCAACAAAACCAAAAGACAACCGACAGAATGGGAGAAGATATTTGCAAATGACATATCAGATAAAGGGCTAGTATCCATAATCTATAAAGAACTTATCAAACTCAACACCCAAAGAACAAAGAATCCAGTCAAGAAATGGGCAGAAGACATGAACAGATATTTTTCCAAAGAAGACACCCGTATGGCCAATAGACACATGATAAAGTGCTCAACATCACTTGGCATCAGGGAAATCCAAATCAAAACCTCAATGAGATACCACCTCACACCAGTCAGAACGGCTAAAATGAACAAGTCAAGAAACGACAGATGTTGGCGGGGATGCGGAGAAAGGGGAACCCTCCTACACTGTTGGTGGGAATGCAAGCTGGTACAGCCACTCTGGAAAACAGTATGGAGGTTCCTCAAAAAGTTGCAAATACAGCTACCATATGATCCAGCAATTGCACTACTGGGTATTTAACCCAAAGATACAAATGTAGGGATACGAAGGGTTACGTGCACCCCGATGTGTATAGCAGCAATGTCCACGATAGCCAAACTGTGGAAAGAGCCAAGATGTCCATCGACAGATGAATGGATAAAGAAGAGTGGTATATATATACAATGGAATATTATGCAGCCATCAAAAGGAATGAGATTTTGCCATTTTCAATGACATGGATGGAACTGGAGGGTATTATGCTGAGCTGTTTGAAATGGATGGGGTGACTCTGTGATAGACACTGGGGAGGGTATGTGCTCTGGTAAGCGCTGTGAATTGTGCAAGACCGTTGAATCTCAGATCTGTACCTCTGAAACAAATAATGCAATATATGTTAGGGGGAAAAAAAGAAGAAGAAGATAGCAGGAGGGGAAGAATGAAGGGGGGGAAATCGGAGGGGGAGACGAATCATGAGAGACGATGGACTCTGAATAACAAACTGAGGGTTCTAGAGGGGAGGGGGGTAGGAGGATGGGTTAGCCTGGTGATGGGTATTAAAGAGGGCATGTTCTGCATGGAGCACTGTGTGGTATGCACAAACAATGAATCATGGAACACTACATCAAAAACTAATGATGTAATGTATGGTGATTAACATAATAAAAAAATTTAAAAAAAAAGAAAAACAAGCAACAAAATTAAAAAGCAACTTATGGAATTGGAGAAGCTATTTGCAAATGACATATCCCATAAACGGTTAGTATCCAAAATATGTGAAGAATTTATAAAACTTAACATCCCCCCAAATTATCCAATTAAAAAATAGGCAAAAGTCATGAATAGATATTTCTCCAAAGAAGATATCCAGAGGGCTACCAGACATATGAAAAGATGTTTATCATCACTTACCATCAGGGAAATACAAATCAAAACTATAACGAGATATCATGTCACACCTGTCAGAATGGCTAAAATCAACAATGGAAGAAACAACAAGTGTTGGTAGGGATGTGGAAAAAAAGGAACCCTCCTGCACTGTTGGTGGGAGTGCAAACTGTTGCAGTCACTCTGGAAAACAATATGGAGGTTCCTCAAAAAGTTAAAAATAAAACTACCCCATCACCCAGCAATCACACTACTGGGTATTTTTCCAAATATAAAAACATGAATTCAAAGGGATACATGCATACCTATTTTAGAGCAGAATTATTTACAATAGCCAAGATATGGAAACAGCCCAGTGTCCATTAATTGATGAATGGACAAAGGAGTTGTAGTATATATATACAGTGAAATATTATTCAGTCATAAAAAGTATGAATGTATGCCAATTTGGATGCCTTTTATTTCTTTTTGTTGTCTGATTGCTGAGGCTAGGACTTCCAGGAGTATGTTAAATAACAACAGTGAGAGTGGGCATCCCTGTTTTGTTCCTGACTGTAGAGGAAAAGTTCTCAGTCTTTCCCCATTGAGGATGATATTAGCTGTGGGTGTTTAATATATAGCCTTTATGGTGTTGAAGTATGTTATCTCTATCCCTACTATGTTGAGGGTTTTTAACAGCATGCTATACATTGTCAAATGCTTTTCTGCATCTATTGAGAGTATCATATGGTTCTTACCCTTTCTTTTATTAATGTGATGTATCAAGTTAATTGATTTGCAAATACTGAACCACCCTTGCAACGTAGAAATAAATCCCACTTGGTCATGGTAGCCAATTATTCTTTTAATGTAGTGTTTTGTATTCTTTTAGTGTAGTGTTTGATTTGCTAGTATTTTGTTGAGAATTTTTGATCCACCTTCATCAGTGATGCCTGTATTTTCTTTTTTAGTGGAATCTTTATCTGGTTTTGGCATCAAGGTAATGCTGGCCTCATAGAATTAGTTTGGAAGTTTTCCTCCCATTTCTATTTTCTGGAATAGTTTGAGAAAAATAGCTATTAACTCTTCTTAAAATGTTGGGTAGAATTCCCCTGGGAAGCCTTCTGGCCCTGGACTTTTGTTTTTTGAGACTTTTTTGATTACTGATTCGATTTCTTTGCTGGTTATCAGTCTATTCAAGTTTTCTATTTCTTCCTGTTTCAGTTTTGGTATTGTGTATGTTTCTAGGAATTTATCCATTTCTTTGAGATTGCCTAATTTGTTGACTATCATTTTTCATAATATTCTCTTATAATTGTATTTCTATGGTGTTGGTTGTGATCTCTCGTCTCTCGTTCATGATTTTATTTGGGTCCTTTCTCTTTTCTTTTTGATAAGTCTGGCTAGGGGTTTATCAGTTTTATTAATTCTTTCAAAGAACCAGCTCCTGGTTTAATTGATCTGTTCTACTGGGTTTTTTTGTTTGTTTTTCTGTATCATTTATTTCTGCTCTAATCTTTATTATTTTCTTTCTTCTGCTGGCTTTGGGCTTCATTTGTTTTTCTTTTTCTAGCTTTTTTTTGGTGTAAGATTAGGTTTTGTATTTGAGATTTTTCTTGCTTCTTAAGGCAGACCTGTATTGCTATATACTTCCTTCTCATAATGACTTTTGCTGCATCTCAAGGATTTGGGAGGGTTGTGTTTTCATTTTCATTTATTTCCATGGATTTTTAAATTTCTTCCTTAATTTCCTGGTTGGACCATTTATTCTTTAATAGGATGTTCTTTAACCTCCATGTATTTGTAGTCTTTGCAATTTTTTTTCTTGGGGTTGACTTCAAGTTTCACAGCATTGTGATTGGAAAATATGCATGGTATGATCTCAATCTTTTTGTGCTTGTTGAGGTTTCATTGTGACCTAGTATGTGATCTATTCTGGAGAATGTCCCATGTGCACTTAAAAAGAATGTGTATTCTGCTGCTTTGGGATGATATGTTTTGAATATATCTGTTGAGTCTGTTGGCCATGTGTGTCATTCAAAGCCATTGTTTCCTTGTTGATTTTCTTCTTAGATGATCTGTCCATTGGTTTAACTGGGTGTTAAAATCCCCTACTATTATTGTATTAATATCAATGAGTTCCTTTATGTCTGTTATTGTTTTACATATTTGGTGCTCCCAAGTTGGAGGCATAAATGTTTACAATTGTTAGATCATCTTATTGGATAGACCACTTTATTATGATGTAGTGCCTTTCTTTATCTCTTGTTATAGTCTTCAGTTTAAAATCTATTTTGTCTGGGGCACCTGGGTAGTTCAGTTGGTTAAGCCCTCTGACTCTTGATTTCAGCTGAGGTCCTTATATCAGGGTCCCACATCAGGCTCTTCAATGGGCATGGATCCTGTTTAAGATTCTCTGTCTCTCTCTATCCCTCCCCACCTACATTCTCTTTCTCTCCCTCTCTCTCTCTCTCAAAAGTAAAAAGTAAAATAAAATCTTTTTTGTCTGATATGTTTTGCTACTCAGGCTTTCTTTTGGTGTTCATTAGCATGACAAATGGTTTCTCAATCTGCAGGTGTCTTTAGGTCTAAAATGAGCCCCATATAGGCAGCATATAGATGGATCTTGTTTTTTTTTTTTTTTAATCCATTCTGATACCCTATGTTATTTGACCGGAGCATTTAGTTCACTTACATTCAGAGTAACTATTGATAGATAAATATATATATGAATTTAGTGCCATTTTATTAATTGTTTTGTAGTTGCTTCTGGGGATTTTCTCCCTTTCTAGTCTTTTTCATTTTTGGTCTTTCATTCCCACTCAAAGAATCCCCTTTAATATTTCTTGCAGGGCTGGTTTAGTGGTCATGAATTCCTTTAGTTTTTGCTTGGGAAGGTTTTTATTTTGCCTTCTATTCTGAATGATGTGGTGCATGTGGGGAGTTGTGCTGGTCTTCTGGGGTAGGGGCCTGCTGCTCTGGTTCTCAGGTACACTTGCCTGAGAAAAGCAGCACCTGAAGAGTACAGGGGAGTGGCGGTCAGGGCTTGGTGTAACCACTGTTGGCGCTGTGCTGCTTATTGAAGTTAGTTTATGCTGAGGAGTGAAGGACAGAAATGACCCCACCCCCCTCCCTTGTCCAAGAAAGGGTAGTTGAGCCCACCACTGTCCAGGGAAGCCCTCCCAGAAGAGTGAACAATCGCCATCAAGTATTCCAGGTCTCCCTCAGATCTCTGCCTTTACCCTGACTGTGTCAAGGCCATCTGTCCACCTGGCAGCACAGTGCACCTGTATTCTACTCCAGGCAAGCTGGCTGAGTTTTAAAACTCCAAACTTTAGGGACCTGGCATGCCATGGACCCACTCTATTTTCTCTGGGGGAGGGTATTGGTATGCTGTAATTGATGTAAGTTAGTCCCAGAAGTTGCAATCACAGCAAAGTGCAGGGGGGTGGATTTTGGAGTAAAGTGCAGCAAAGAGCTAGTGTCCAGGTTAGCCACACTCAGCAGGTGTCCTTGCACTTAGATTGGGGCGGGGAGGGTAATGGTGCCTGCCAATTATTTTGTCCCCAGAAAGGCAATGCCACCTCTCTCATAAGCTCTCCAAAAAGGGGGAACCATCTCTCCCAGTGTGTCCCAGGGGATCTTCAGATTGCACCATCTGTTTCCAGGCTATCTACCATCTTTCTCCACAGGAGCACTTGAGCACCCTCAGGGATCCATACTGACTAGGCCACAGACCTCTAAAACTCCAGTCTTTGAGCTCCATTTATGAAAACTCACAAAAATTAGCCCAATTAGTCCATGTCTTTGGGGAAGTATTTTCATTATGTGATCCCCTGTGCACTTCTCTCTTTCTTACTTGTTACTGGTTCTGTGACCAGGGCTCCCTCCCCTCTGTAACACCCATGATACTTTTCTCCCGGAATTTTCACTATTTGCAGATGACATGATACTCTATGTAGAAAACCTGAAAGACTCCACCAAAAAATTGCTAGAGCTGATACACAAATTCAGTAGTCACAGGACACAAAATCATTCAGAAATCTGTTGCATTTCTATACACCAATAATGAAGCAGCAAAAAAGAGAAATCGAGGAATTGATCCCACTTACAATTGTACCAAAAACCACAAGATGTCTAGGAATAAACCTAACCAAAGAGGTAAAAGGACTTTTAGAAGAGATTAGAAGAACAAGTATTGTTAAAATGTCAATACTACCCAAAGCAGTCAACACATTTAATGCAATCCCTATCAAAATACCACTAGCATTTTTCACAGAGCTATATTGAACAATTCTAAAATTTGTATGGAACAACAAAATATCCCAAATAGCCAAAGCAATTTTGAAAAAGAAAAGCAAAGCTGGAAGCATCACAATTCCAGACTTCAAGCTCTATTACAAAGCTGTCATCATCAAGACAGCATGGTACTGGCACAAAAACAGACACATAGATCAATGGAACAGAATAGAGAGCCCAGAAATGGACCCTCAACTCTATGGTCAACTCATCTTTGACAAAGCAGGAAAGAATGTCCAATGGAACAAAGACAGTCTCTTCAACAAATGGTGTTGGGAAAATTGGACAGCCACATGCAGAAGAATGAAACTGGACTTCTTTCTTACACCATACATAAAAATAAATTTATAATGGAGGAAAGACCTAAATGTTAGACAGGAAACCATCAAAATCCTGGAGGAGAACACAGGCAGCAACCTCTTTGATACCAGCTGTAGCAACATCTTACTAGATATGTCTCCTGAGGCAAGGGAAACAGAAGCAAAAATGAACTATTAGGACTTCGTCAAGATAAAAACCTTCTGCACAGTGAAGGAAACAATCAACAAAACTAAAAGGTAACCCACAGAATGGAAGAAGAAATTTGCAAATGATATATCTGATAAAGGGTTAATATCCAAAAATCTGTGAAGAGCTTATCAAACTCAAAACCCCAAAAAACAAATAATCCAGTTAAGAAATGGGCAGAAGACATGAATAGACATTTTTCCAAAGACATACAGATGGCTAACAGGCACATGAAAAGATGCTCAACATCACTGATCATCAGGGAAATACAAATCAAAACTGTAATGAAATATCACCTCATACCTGTCTGAATGGCTACAATGAACAACACAGAAAACAAGAGGTGTTGGGGAGGATGTGGAGAAAAGGGAACCCTCTTATACTATTAGTGGGAATGCAAACTGTTGCAGGCACTCTGGAAAACAGTATGGTGTTTCCTCAAAAAGTTAAAATAGAAATATATATATTATATATAAAATATAATAATTATATTTACATATTATATTAAATATTATATTAAATATAAACTATATATAGAATAATGATATTCTATTATATATATATGATAGCCATAATAAAGAATGAAATATTGCCTTTGGCAATGATGTGGATGGAGCTACAGTGTATTATGCTAAGTGAAATGGGTCAGAGAAAGACAAATACCATATATTTTTACTCATATGTGTAATTTAAGAAACAAAACAAATGAGCAAAGGGAATATATATACTATATATATAATCTATCTATCTATCTCATCTATCATCTAGCTATCTATGTAGATACAGAGAGACAAACCAAGAAACAGACTCTTACCAATAGAGAACTAACTGATGGTTACCAAAGGGGATTGAGTGGGGTGTTGGGTTAAATAGGTGATGAGAATTCCTTAATCCCCATTGCACATGTGATGAGCTCCAGGTGATGTATGGAATTACTGAATCACTATATTGTATACCTGAAATTAATCTAACACTGTAAAAAATAAAGTTACCCTTACACCAAAAACAAAAAACAAAAAACAAACCACCCCACACAATAAAGGATTATTTTTCTCAAAAAAGTATTCCATCCCCCTGAAAATAAAAGGATGATTTTCAACCTGTCACAGCTCTGGCATAGTAGACAATAAAGCTTCCAGCGGGGCCAGGGTATGTGCACAACTGATTGGATCACAGAAGCATGGAAGTTATTTTCCTATCCATTCTGTACCTCTAAGCACATCCTTGGAAAGGAGAAAGACATACATTTCCCCCCCACCCATAGTGGGGTGGATGTCAAAGGGTAACAATTCTCCAGCATGGTTAGCATCCTATTATACCATCCAATAACTGTCATTATTTCTTCTTATAATTTGGATGTAATAATACCTTGCTTTACTAACTACCATTTATCGACTGAGAAAAGAGGTAGAACTGAAATAATACAGAAGCATTCATTTGGGGTCTTAGAATTGCAGTCTGAGAGCACAAATTCAGGTAGCGACATAAACTGAGTCCCACTAGGTAACAAAAGTTAGGGGCTTTAAAGACAAAAGGGAATGCTGTATACACCGTTCACAAATAATTGTGATTGGTGTTGGTGGCAGAAACTAATCTCCATTAAACGAATTTGGTTGCTAAGGCCATCACTGAGCAAAAGTCCATTATTGCAGGTGTTCCTGCAGAGCTCCTGAAATATTCACTGTTTGGCCCTGTTCAAAAGTTCATGGTCCACCCAGTGAGGACATGTGTAAGGCCTACCTCCTTAATGACTTCCTGGCTCCATTTTAAAATCCCTTGACATAAGTAACCCCATTTCATTTCACCCTTTACACATTTCAAAAGATTAGAAGTCATATTTGCCATATGTTTATATTTTCAATATAATGAAGGCTTAGAACATTTTCAGTCACTAAAATTATATCATAGCTATCAAGTCATAGGCAATACTGTTTCTTCCTAATGGTCCCTTAATGCTGAATTTTATTAACATCAGGTTATTACTTATAATGCAAAAGCAGCAATGAACAGAGTAGTAAAAATTTCTATTTCCTGTGTCTCTTTTCTCATTACAAATAAAATTTGTATTTAAAAAAAAACTAAAAGACAATGTACTGAATGGGAGATTTTTACAAATGACATATCTAATGAAGGGTTAATAACCCAAATATATAAACAATGTATACAATTCAACACCAAAAAACACAAATAATCCAATTAAAAATTGGCAGAAGACAGGAACAGTCCTTTTTCTAAAGACATACAGATAGCCAACAGACACATGAGAAGATGCTCAAAATCACTCATTTTAGGGAAATGCAAATCAAAATTACAATGAGATATCACCTTACACCTGCTAGAATAGCTAAAATCAAAAACAAGAAACAAATGCTGTTGAGGATGTGGACAAAAAGGAACCCTCATGCACTGGTGGAGGGGATGCAAATTGGTGCACCCACTGTAGAAAACAGTATAGAGTTTCCTCAAAAAATTAAAAATAGAATTACCATATGATCCAGTAATTCCACTATTGACTATTTACCCAAAGAATTAAAAAACCACTACTTTAAAAAGATATATCTACCTCTATGTTTACTGCCAAATTATGGAAGCAGCCCAAATATACAACAACAGATGAGTGAATAAAGATGTGATACACACACACACACACACACACAGGAATATTATTCAGCCATAAAAAAGAATGAAATCTTGACATTTGCAAAAACATGGATGGATCTAGAAGGTGTAATGCTAAGTGAAAACAGTCAGAGAAAGACAAATACCATTGGATACTATTCATATGTGGAATTTAAGAAACAAATGAGCAAAGACAAAAAGAGACAAACAAACAAAAATCTAGACTCTTACAGAGAACAAACTGATGGTCACCAAAAGGGAGGTGGGTGGGGGGAAGACTATCCATCTAACACATACATGAATAACCAAGCCTGGAAATTTGCCAGACAGACATACTTGCAAAACAATAATACATATAATGATTATACTAAGAAACTCTGAATTCTTATGCACCTTTAAAATTTTATTCATTTGTTCAACAAATATTTAAATACTATGTTATAGGCACTATGCTTAATATGAACTTTTGAGAAAAAAAGTCAAGATTCATAAAAACGTATTTCTCTGGAAAAACCTGCCACAAATTGATAGTTCATTTTAATGAGCCAGATGAGTAAAGTTATTTTCTCTATTACTTGGGCTTATTTCATTAATTCATTGGTAGGGTCTCTCAGCTATTTAACTATAATCTACTGAGCGCCTATTCTGGGAAGACACTGTGTTTGAAGCATAATAGATACTTGAAAGGGAAAGCATGGATGTACATAGGAGTGAAGTTGGTCTGAAGATGAAAAAGATTCTTGTATTATAAGGTTAAAGAGAAGTATTTCAAGCAAGGGGAAGCAGCACTTGTTCAAAGGTCTCAAAAAATAGAATAGCATATTTAAGTAACTGAAAAAAGAGTAATGTGCTGGAGTAGAGAAAGCACACTGAGGGCTTTGGAAAAATGTGTCTATTTATTAGGCAAACACTTACTGAAAGCCTACTCTACTGTTCTAGATGATATGGACACAGTGGTGAGCAAAACAGAGTCCAAGCACTAATAGAACTTACGTTGTCTTTGGAGGAAAGAACAAGAGGCAATAAAAATTGAGTGAATGATATGTCAAGTACTAAGAGCTTTAGGGAAAAGTTAAATGAGGTGAAATGGATAAGGAATGTCAGAGGAAAGAGGTGTGTTGCTATTTAATTGAGAAGTATCTAGCAAAGTGATTAAGAGTGCTGACTCAAGTCAGAATGCCTAGATATGACCTAAACAATATTACTTAACATTAAAACTTATGAACTATGTAGAAAAGGGGCTGATACACAATGTTGCTAGTGTTCAGAAAATGTTGTTATTGTTATCATCATCATCATCTCATAATCATTTTCATTAATACTGTTATTTATGATGGTAAATGAAGATATCAATGAAAAGGTAGAACTTGGGCGCCTGGGTGGCTCAGTTGGTTGAGCGACTGCCTTCGGCTCAGGTCATGATCCTGGAGTCCCAGGATCGAGTCCCACATCGGGCTCCCTGCTCGGCGGGGAGTCTGCTTCTCCCTCTGACCCTCCTCCCTCTCATGCTCTCTGTCTCTCATTCTCTCTGTCTCAAATAAATAAATAAAATCTTAAAAAAAAAAAAAAAGAAAGAAAGAAAAGGTAGAACTTGAAAGGAGACTGAAAGTAAATGAGGAAGAAAGCCCTGCAATCCTCAGTGGGAAAAGCAGTGCAGGCAAAGGGATTTGGAGCACAAAGTCCTTGAGGTAGGAGCCTGATAAGTGAGGTCAAGAAAAACAAAGAGACCAGCAGTACTGGACTGGGGTGGAGGATGGGTGGGCATAGAGGAGAAATGTTAAAGAGGTAGAGGCAATCTCAGTTTAAAGGACCCTTAGGACCATCATAAAGAACTGGGATTTATTAAGTGAAAGGAAAATTTGGATAGTTTAAGGAGAAGAGTAAGATGATCCAATTTTTGTTAGGATATCTCTTGCATTTTGCAGTGAGAGTTGTGTGGGTACAGGCAGATATGGAATGACAGGAATCATTTAGGATGTTTGTATGTGAAGCAAAATAAAAAATGTAGTAAAAAACGGTTTTGCCCTGAAAGTGGAAGAACGGAATTGCTATTTATTAAAACTGCTAATTATGCAGGAGGAGCAACTTTGGTTGTGGAGGTGGTTGTCAGTGCAGGAAATCCGAAATTCAGGAATTCAACCCGGCAGTAAGAAAAAGATATACATCTCAAATATTAATCTGAGCATTGTCTGTTGTACTTTCTTTATCCTTAGCTCTCTCACTTTCACTCTGAGGGTCAATTTGTTTCCACAACTCACACTGAGGTGGAAAACAATGTGGAAAAATGAGGCAAAGATTCTCTTTTTAGATGCATAATTATAAGGCTTGGTTTTTACATCTGTGAAACTAGAAAAGATGGAGTCTGGGAAATAGGAGGGGGAAGGAGAGGCTTCTCTCATAGAGTACTCAAAAAGAAAGCCAAAGAGATAGAACAAGAAGAGTTCAAAAATGTGTCCTCCCCTAATTCAATAACTGTACTCAAATATTCCTGAACATTTCTCAGTCCTACAGAATATTTGACAGTAGATATGGATACCCCATGTGAGGGTAAAGGAGGGGTACTTATCAATGTGGAACACAACTAGTGCTAAGAGAGAAGCAATGGTAGATCTATTTTAAGAGGCATTCAGAAGATAGATCACATTAAGCCACAAAAAACTTTTTTTATTATTATTATGTTATGTTAGTCAAGCCACAAAAGACTTATTAAGTATTTTGGGTCAATAAGCTTTCTGTTTTGGTTACTAACAAACTACCCCAAATCTTAATGGTTTAAAGCAAAATGTATTCATATCTCTTATGGTTTCGTGGCTTGACTATTCTCAGCAAAGTAGTTCTTGCTTGGGGTCTTGCATGCTATTTTAGTCAGACGTCAGCTGGGTCAAGACATGCCATTTGAAGCTTTAGTTGGACTGCGCATTTACAGTTCACTCACGTGGTTGACAGGTGATGCTGCATTTGGCTCAAAGTTGAACCATGTGCCTACACCCGAACACTCCCTGGCCTGTGTGGTTTGGGCTTCTCACAGCATGGTAACTGAGTTCCAAAAAAGAGCATCTCATGAGGGAAAAGTCCCAGGAACAAGGGTTCCAAGAGGCTCAGGTATAAGCTGCCATCTTCTTATGATTTTGACTGTGAAGTCACACATCATCACTTCCACAACATTTTATTGGTCAAAAGCAAATTACACAAGACACCTAGATTCAAGTATAAGGACTACATATGAACATGGGCTTGGACACCAAGAAGTATGGCTCACTGGAAGGCCATTTTTAAAGGCTGGCTAACACACTGTCAATTAAGTATAATTAAAAACATAGTACAGTTAAAAACATAAACTGAAATCATTTTAATTGTATTGTTTGGGTACATAAATATTTTTCTCTAATATAAAAGCAATATAAAACCTGTGTTTACTGTAGAGAATTTTGAAAGTGTTGATAAGAAAAAAGAAAATATATGGGGCGCCTGGGTGGCTCAGTCGTTAAGCGTCTGCCTTCGGCTCAGGTCATGATCCCAGGGTCCTGGGATCGAGCCCCGCATCAGGCTCCCTGCTCCGCGGGAAGCCTGCTTCTCCCTCTCCCTCTTGTGTTCCCTCTCTCACTGTCTCTCTCTCTCTGTCAAATACATGAATAAAATCTTAAAAAAAAAAAAAGAAAATATAAGACCTTATTAATTCCATCATAAATAAATAACTCACATATAATAGGTAGTTAATAAATATTTGTTCAATTAAAGAATTGACAAATTAATTGGCACTGGCATTTTTGTATGTAACTTTGAAGTTAAGAATAAAAATATTTAGAATTTTAGTCTTCTTTTTGCTAAAATTATATCATAAATATATTTTTATTTTACTGAATATTTTACTCCACAGCCATTTTAATAATGTTATTGTATTATATGGAATAGCCCCAATTATTAATTTCTTATTACTCAAAATTTAGGTGATCTTTAAACTTTTGCTATTATTGTTTTTTAAAAAGGGACCATCCTAGTAATTAAAGCTCTATTGTTTATGATTAATTTTTATTAGAATCAAAAGTAAGGTAATTTTAAGATTTTTTATATCTGCCCTGTGAATTTCCCTAAAACAATCTACCATAAGCACTGTTTGGGAGTTTTTCATTTCCCCACACTCAACCATAAAACTTCTTCCAATATGGAAAACAGGAAGATATTCTTTTTGTCCACCTGTGACTGAATATTTTTTGTCCGTTTTTTACTCAATCACTGGTAAAACTGGACAAATTTCCAACCGCTTAGAGGCCATTTATAGTTCTGCAATTTTTCTGTTCAGGGACTTTATTATTTTTCCCATTAAAATAAGAAAGGGTTTTTTTTTGTTTGTTTGTTTTGTATTATGTTATGTTAGTCACCATACATTACATCATTAGTTTTTGATGTAGTGTTCCATGATTCATTGTTTGCATATAACACCCAGTGCTCCATTCAGTACATGCCCTCTTTAATACCCATCACCAGGCTAACCCATCCCCCCCAATCCCCTCCCCTCTAGAACCCTCAGTTTGTTTCTCAAAGTCCATAGTCTCTCATGGTTCGTCTCCCCCTCCAATTTGATAACACATTATATATTCTTAAAATTTTCATGAGAAAATGGGTAAAATACATATCCTAAATATTATAGTCTGGGTTACATCTGTGACTGACTTCATGGACCAGCACATAATAATATTCAGATATTCAGAAACAGGAATAGAGAATAATTATTGTCAATTTACTTGTGAACCAATTTTTGTCACCCTTTATCATGTATTTATGTTGTAATTATTATCATCAAAACTTTGTTCCTCAAAATAATTCTATAAGTAGTAGAGAATTCTTCTCCTTGATTTCATATACTGTCTACTAAATTTTACAGAAATTTTAAGGAACTTTAGAGAAAAGTTACAAACTGTTTTATATTTGAGGGATGAGACAGCAGCTCAGAAGTATGCACTGATTTAATGGGGAAAAGAGATTGTTCCTAAATAATATTAATAAATAATAAATGAATAAATAACCACCATCTACACTACAGCCAAAGAGAGAACAAGATAAAGCTTTCAGTTTTCTAGCTATTTCTATTTTGTGCTCCATGTCAAGCACTTCTTAGTCACTAAATTGAATGGTTATATAAAATATAAAGTTCCTTAGAACTTTTATGCTTTGCTTGTAACCAATAGTTATCACTAATGAGAGACATTAGAATTATCATTATCAAAAACTAATATAATAATCTAACTAAATACCATATTATCTAACTAAATAAATTTTCACATTCCATCAGTTCAACTCTGTAATCAACAGCATAAGAATACAATATAGTTATTATCTCCTAGGAAAGTGTTGCTGTCATGCCTGTGATTGCAGGTCTTTAAAAACACTAAGATAAATGTCTTTCCTATTTACCATATGGTTTTATATTTTTTTGGATTTATGAAATAGTCTCAAATTTTTCTGTTATTCTACTTATTGAAAGTCATTTTCATGCCACCTCATAAAACATATGAGAAATCATTTCTGCTATCAGAACCTGACAATTCATGAATGTAAGCACTTTGCTATATGTTATCTAAGAAAAAATCCAATTATAATATTAAGTATATTGTCATATTTTATATTTTAAGGAGTGGAGCAGGAGTGATTTTAGAGATCAAAGCAGGCAGCAGATGAGTGAAGAAGCCAGGAGCCATAATGGGCAGCCCAAGAATGGGCACTGTACTTACTCATTTCATGCCACTTCAGGTTCTTGAACTTACCTTGCTTCTGAAATCTGTGTGAAGAAGCTCTAGCAACAATTCCTTGTTGTCTTGAGATGATATGTCCAAAGAACAATAGTTTATGCGGCCTCTGGGAACACTCCTCACAACTGAGTGATCAGCTTCGTTACTAAGCTGTGGACAGCTTGAAATACAATCTTCTTTATTCATTCTCCCTCTTTTGCTGTCTCATTCTTCTTCTTTCCTAATTCTTTGTTTCTGGGGGTGTTTTGGCAAATAGGCTGTCACCAAACTGAGCCTTCTAAGGACTCCAGGCTAGAATAGGTTCCCAATGACTAGGTCCTCCAAGCAAAAGCAGGAGAGAGATTCCAAGCTAAAAGGTGTTGAGGGGGTCCAGAGATACAAAAGGGGAAGAGTAGGTACTTAAAGCTGAACTTAGGCAAGGAAAGGACTATCACATACAGAGGTGTGGACCCTGTTGTGAAAAGGCATTGCAGTCTTTGGAATAACAAAAGTAACAACAATTATCTTTGAAACTTTGGAAACACATCAAAATAATTATGTGAAAAAATTATTTGCATTTTTAGTACTGCTCCATTTTGGTTTTATTCCTACTCATTCTATCATTAGAATGGCCTTTCGAACTACAACAGATTTCTGGCCAAATTTATATAAGTTTGTTTGTTTACAAATTGGTTCTCTTACGCGGAAGGCAAGGAGAAACCAAAGAAAGAGGCAAACCACTCCAGATGGGCAGGTGGCAGGTTTCACAAGCAGGAAACTCATAGGTGAGGCTTGTCTTGGGAGACTGCAAAAGGAATAGATCTCCACCCCTGCATGCCACAATCTTAAAAGTTTATAGACCGGCTTTAACAGGGTCAAGTCACATATATATTCAGTCCAGACAGTCTCAACATCTCTCAAGCCTGCATCTTTGAAAACAGCACCCACTGTGGCAACACTGGCCAAACATACATTCCAAGGACAAGTCTGGGGAGGAGGTTTCAATTGCCCAGATGCAGCTGGCAGGTCAAACAGAGGTCATGGCTTCTCAATGACCTCCAACATCCTACCCCTTGTTAAGGGCTCTTACAATCTTTTTTCTTTTTTTTTAAGATTTTATTTATTTATTTGACAGAGAGAGAAACAGCGAGAGCAGGAACACAGGCAGGGGGAGTGGGAGAGGGAGAAGCAGGTTTCCTGCGGAGCAGAGAGCCCGATGTGGGGCTCGATCTCAGGACCCTGGGATCATGACCCGAGCTGAAGGCAGACACTTAACGACTGAGCCACCCAGGCGCCCCAAGAGCTCTTACAATTTTATATGCCTCCTTTTCCACAATGTGCCCTGAACTGTCAGCAAGAGGTTTCATTAGCAAGAAGGAGGCTCATCTGTTGGCTATCTGGCTGAATTAGAGGTAGATACCATAGCAACAATGTAGGCACATGCAAGAGAAAACATAGATTAAGATAATGATTACCAAAATAAGTAACAATTTTTTTGTTAAGAATCTCATGATCTGAACCACTGATTTATTGAGTCCTCTAGGCTGGGGGTGAGTTCACTCTGGTGTTCATCTGTTCTCATGTGATTTAATAAAGGTAATACATTAGCAGACTGATTAAGTAGGAACACGTAACATTCTGTTTGGATGACACAGGTGCCTCCTTGCAAGGCTATAATGATATCCAAGGCCATCTTATTTTGGAGGACAACTTTTCTCCTCAGAAACATTTCCATGTTTGGTAAAGACAGGCTTTGTTAGCTATCGTTTAAGGCTTTTGAGTGAATTTGATAACGGTTTCTATGTGTGCTATAACATCCTCCAGGCCAATGGCAGGAGCAAAGAAGGTGGCCAAATGATCATACCAGTGGAAAACAGAACATTTCCACCTGGGCTTGAGGAGAGGGAGGTTAGCAGCTTTAGGAATTTGACTTTGTGTATATATCATACATGTTGGGTGGGGGAAATAGCACTGTCTGGCATGAGGAGATGGACTGGGGACACAGTATGCCAGAACAGGAACCCCATTTTCTCCCCTTTTTACTAGTGTGTTTCTTTTATTTCTTTTATTTTTTTATTTATTTTTATTATGTTCAATTAGCCAACATATAGTACATCATTAGTTTTTGATGTAGGTGTTCAACGATTCATTAGTTCTGTTTAATACCCAGTGCTCATCACCACATGTGACCTCCTTAATACCCATCACCCTGTTACCCCATACCCCCAACCCCTCTCTTCTGTAACCCTCAGTTTGTTCCCTGGAGTCCAGAGTCTCTCACGGTTTGTCTCCCTCTCTGATTTCTTCCCATTCAGTTTTCCCTCCCTTCCCCTGTGGTCCTCTACGTTACTCCTTATGTTCCACATATGAGTGAAACCATATGATGTCTTTCTCTGTTTGACTTTAAAAATGATGTCATTGACTTTCTAGTCCCCTTCTGGGTTTGCTTACTCTAACCTAAAGGCAAAATTTACCCATAGAGTTTTGCAAAGTGTGACCTTATATGATATCAATGCCCAATATATTCTCTGGAATTGAAGATATAAAAAAATCTCAGATTCTTGTGAGAACATCCAACTTGCAGTGTCAAAGGGACCTTTTTTTTTTTTTTAAAGATTTTATTTATTTATTTGAGAGAGAGAGAATGAGAGAGAGCACATGAGAGGGGGGAGGGTCAGAGGGAGAAGCAGACTCCCTGCCGAGCAGGGAGCCCGATGCGGGACTCGATCCCTGGACTCCAGGATCATGACCTGAGCCGAAGGCAGTCGCTTAACCAACTGAGCCACCCAGGCGTCCCCAAAGGGACCTTTCTGACCATAACTGTTTCCCATCTATAACCAACCATGGCACTGAGGGGGACAGAAAACTTCTAAGGGTTAGCATGTGTTAGAGTATATTTGGCTCCAATGTCAACCTGATCTATTGCCTTTTGTTTATCTCTGGGTGACCAGTAAATAGTGAGCACAACATGTGGCCTCTGACCACCTCCAGTGGCCCTCACCTGGAGGCTTTCTTGGCCTGCATCCCATACCCAGGGTGTGGGAGCCATCTATTCTACATAAGACCACATCCCTGAGGCCTCTGCTAAAGCAGGCGGGGTATCAGGGATAGTAAGGGGCAGGTGGGGTGAGTCTAAACTGCTGTTTAGGTTTTAAGGCTTTCCACAGGCAAACTCACTGTATTGGATTGCCAATCTGTCTGTTCAGGTGTGGTCCTGGCAGCAATGAGGTCAAACCACATTTGCTTCCAGGTTAGCTTAACCAGACTCCTTACAATCAATTGTGATAGCCTTTTGAATTTCTGAGCACCCTCTCTGCCTTGAGTCTTTCAAACAGCCCTAACCAAACCTAGGATTTGTCATTTTCCCCCAGATTATGAATGGATTGATTGCCCAACATCATAAATATCTTGTTCCATGACTGGACACAGCATGAATGTCAATGTCCTATATCAGATGCTGGGGGGAGACTGAAGTATTTTGACTTTCATTTCTGCAGTAAATGGAGCATGATCAGGGCCTTCAAAGACAGGAGTGTAGATGGTCTGTTTCATTCCCAACACCCTAAGGATTGGTTGTACTTCCTCTATAGACTTCCAGAGTCACACATGCCCTGGGACATTCCCCCTCATTGAACATCACTACTTGCAGGCTAGAATAATCTGATCCATAAGGGAGTATCTTGAGCCCCCAGAAGGCCATGTAGGTGCTGCTGAAGGGCAGAGTGTTGCTCATTTTCTCTGCCTCCTGCCCCGTCAGAGAAATGTCATTCTCCTCCCCACCCATACTATGCCTGGATATTTTCCCTGGCCTTTTTCTGGGACTTGGCAGCTATATCAGCAAGCTCAGTGGGTGTATATTCTGTCATCAAAACATTTCCTGAATTGGGGGCTGCCTGGCTGGGTGGAGTTGTTGCTTGCTTTTGCTTTCCTTTGTATTAGGGGTCGGATGGCACAGGGCGTTTTGTCTGTTTCACTGTCAATCACCACAACATCCTCCATTCACTTTTCCAGGGATTCCACCTCTGAAGTTACAATCAATCTTTGTCACAGCACTTGGACCTTAATCCACAGCAGCCTGCACCTTCCTAGCTTTGTAAAATGGCACATTAAGGTCTCCATTTATTATCCTGCACTCTCACCTTTCTGCCAGATCCAAAGCTAGAAGAGTAGTGAACACCCACTCCTCCTTCTCTAACCTCACCTCTTCTTCCAGCTTTCTAACTTGAGCTTCAGCCTCTAGTTTGGCATTAGTAGCCAGCTATACTGTCCACAGTAGAGGCCAGCTCACAGCAGTAGCCACTCATTCCTCTTCTCTGCCACTGAACTATGCACAGCTCCTCAAACACGTGCATGAGACTAGCTGGCATTTTGGAGGTGTTCCCATATTCACACTGCTGTCCACAAGACCCTAACATATAGAGGCCACCTTCCCCACATAAGGGTTGATGGCCAACTCAGGATATCCCCCCTTGGATGCCTCTTTTCCAAGGCCCATTTCTTTGGTCTCCTGGCAAGCTCACCAATTGTTGGTTTACAAACTGGCCTCCTTACACAGAGTGTAAGGAGAGACCAAAAAGAGAGGCAGACCACTCCAGATTGGTAGGTGGCAGCTTAATAAGCATAACTTATACATGAGGCTTGTCTTGGGCAGTCAAGATAAGTAGATCTCAGCACCTCATCTCAACACCGTATTCTCTCAAGATTGTGTCCTTGAAAATGCTCCTACTGTTGGAACTGTGGAAAAACTATATATTCCAAGGACACGGGAGAAGGTGAGGAGCCTCTGGTTGCCCAGGTCCAGCGCATGGATGAAGCAGTGGTCACGTTTAATGCTTATTATAGGAAGTGTGATCTATGAGCAGGAGCACTGGCTTCATCTGGGATCTTGTTAGAAACACATCATCTCAGGCCCTTCTTCAGAGCTGCTGAGTCTGCTTTGCCTCTTATTAAGATTCACAGATGATTCACAGGCATTGAAGTTAGTAACCTTAGACACGGGTTAACTTTGAGCACTGCATAAAGACAAATCAATTAAATGGTACTTCTTTATCTCAGGAAACAAACTGAGGGTTGCTGGAGTGGTGGGGGGTGGGAGGCAATGGAGTGGCTGGGTGATAGACATTGGGGAGGGTATGTGCTATGGTGAGCACTGTGAATTGTGTAAGAATGTTGAATCACAGTACCTGTACCTCTGAAACAAATAATACATTATATGTTAAAAAAAAAAAAAAAGAAGAAGAAGAAGAAGAAGATAGTAGGAAGGGAAAAATGAAGGGGGGGAAATTGGAAGGGGAGATGAACCATGAGAGACTACGGACTCTGGAAAACAAACTGAGGGTTCTAGAGGGGACGGGGGTGGGGGGATGGCTTAGCCTGGTGATGGGTATCAAAGAGGGCACGTATTGAATGGAGCACTGGTGTTATATGCAAACAATGAATCATGGAACACTACATCAAAAACTAATGATGTAATGTGTGGTGATTAACATAACATAATAAAATTAAAAAAAAAATTGTACCATGGTAAATAAGACCTGGTTATTGTCTCCAAGGAGCAAAATGCTGGTTAAGTAAGGGTGGGAAGGAGAAGAAACTAACAAATACTGAGTACTTACACAAAGTCAGGCACTTTATTGAGGATTCTCTACTGTTAATCACATTTAATATTTCCACATTTAATGTTATCACATTTAATATTACCACAAAAACCCAATGGAGCAGTATTATAATCCTACTTCACTGATGAGTATACTGAGGTTAAATCACTTATCAGAGATCACATACTCAATAACTCTTGGTCAAATATTTCTGTGTACAAAAATTATGCATTGTCTTCTATACCCAAAGTTCAATGTACATGAAAGAGTTATAAATAATTCATGAGAAAACTGAGAATCATTTGGCACAGATTTTAAATTATAAAAGTGATAAGACAGTATTATCATTGTGGACTGGTTCACTAAAAAAAATGATTCATGAAAGGTTGAATTAGAAAATGCTATAAGATTTGAATAATGGACAAATAAAAGTATAAACTTATAACATTCATGAATATCACCTACTTATTTAGCACTGTGATAAGCAAGCTTTTACTTTACTGATTCTTAAGCCAGCCTCATTAGGTGCAAAATATTTGCCAATTTAGAGATTAACAAAAAAACAAAAACAAAAACAAAAGAGATTCAATGAGTTTAAGAAATAGTAAACTAAGTTCACAGAGAAAATAAGGGACAGAATTGTGAATTCACAGTATCTAAAGCTATGATATTCCCAAATATCACTGGGATTTGAAACAAATGTTTGTTATAAGGTGGCAGAAGTCTCACTTTGTAGATTTATTTCAGATTGTAACTGTTTTGACAGATAGTCAGAACGAACATTAATGATCTTATCTATATTACATTAAGGTATTTGCTTAATAAGTCCATTTTCTGACAAATTTCAATTTCTTCCCTACTCCTGCTTTCCTTGAATTGTAACTGATGCTTATAAATATTTTCTTGACTTCAAATAATCCAATTCCTCCTGAAATAGAAAAAAAGAAATAAGAACACTTGAAGATGAAAAATACAACCTTCAAAAATCATATGTAACTTATCCTCCAAGTGTAAAACTATAATATTACATGCTTAATAACCCAGGAAAAATAAAAATATCTGAAGTCTCCTTAGGGGTAGATCAACAGTACTATACAGTTACATTATTTTCCATTATGTCAGAGGGTATCATATTGGTCTTCAGTAGAGAATCATTTTCTTGCTGTTTAATAATACCAAGCAACTAGTAATCCAATAAAAAACAAATCAGCAGGGCTATTTGATGTCACATATAACTTCAAGAGAGACCATTTCAATGAGTCTACAACCTACATCTCTAAGTAATAAGAATGTTTCATTGTATTATTCAGTACCTTGCAGAGGCCCATTAAATGTTTGCTGAAAGGAATTTAATTGGGAGTAAAGCCAAAAAGTCTGTTGGTAAATGTGAATATGAAATGTTTTAATTTCTACATACTTTATCTTTGCACTTTCTACTCTCCTTTGTTTTCATAACAAAAATATGAAATTATTGATGCATGATACCTGTGAGAAGCAATGCAAATAATTCCCAAAGGAGAAATTAAAGGGGTGGTAATAATAATATATATAATCATTTTATTAAACTTTAATATATAGCTCTTATATTCATAGACATAGAATATTAAGTTCTTATGTTCACACATGGAATATACTTATTATCTAGTCCAACTTCCCATTTATACATTCATTTATACATATGTTTATTTTCTAATTGATTTATATATTAGTTCATATATGCATTCACTTAAACTCCTAGCTTTAATGAAAATTAAGGAGAATAGCACTTGCCTCATAGGCTTTTCATAAATATTCAATGAAATAATCGATGCTAAATGTACAACATATTATCTGATAAATGGTATACATTAATATTACTATTATTAAATTAAAAATATTTTTATTGAGAGTCTGATATGAGCAAAGCTCTATGATGAAAAAAATGAATAAACATGTAACCAACTCTCTAGTTACATCTTGGTAAAGAAATTAAGAAATACATCCATATAATATTAATAAAAGAATGTGATGGTAGGTTCCAGAAGAAAAAGTTTTATGAGAGGGTAGAGATTTCCAAAGACCAATGTCCTTCCTTCCACAGTATATATGACAAGCACTTCAAAAATTTCTTTTCGCAGTTTTTTTCACTGATTCACTAGTTAGCCCATTCCATTTTTTAAGAAGTTTAATTATTAGAAATCATATTCCATTATTCCATATGGAAGCTGACTTCAGTACTTTCCAAAATATTTTCCATTTTATTTCTACCCTCTATCAGGTAAATTTCAAGCAAATGAAAATCAAATGGGGAAAATGCTAAATAATTCTCTTCAGTTTGTTTTTCTTTTTACATAGAAACTAATAAATGGTAAGTGAATTATCCTATATATAACACTATTAGTTTTATTTCTGCTGACTTCTAAATAAAATAGCCTAGCCAAAAGGATAAATAACAGACTGACCTAGCCACATGTTCCCAATGTATTATTAAACTGCACTGTATTTCCTTTGGGAAGAAATTACACTGCTATTTCGTTTACATTTTTTATATCAATAGATGTCTGAATTTCACTTGAGCTACAGAATAGGGCTGAAGGAATAAAATTTGACAAAGCCGGATTCAACTAATGAGAGGTAAGGGAGTTCAGAGAAGCTTGAGTTTTGCCATGAACTCTAGTTTTCATTATAGTGTTTGGGGAAACAGGATATATCAAGGAGAGGGATTAAATGGCATGAGAAAGGGTGAACATAATTAGATTTTATGTTTGAAGAGGTATACTGGAAAATACGCTGTCAAAATCTGACACATACCTTCAGTGTTTCCGTCACAGGCAATATTGTTTCCCCAAATAAGACTATTTTTTAAGGTATTTATTAACTTGGTGTTTTCCAATTTAAGCTAAATTATTGAGCTTCTTGTTGACATTATTTGTTACTGGAAATGAGAGAAATGAATGTGATATTTGCCTTAGAATGCTTATTCTCATATTCTGCTCTTGTGATGTCACTTTTTACCTGTCTATATTTGGTGTTGCTTATTACTGTAGGCAGCAAGAGATGTGCACATGTCAAATTGCCTCTAGCTGGCAAATATATTTCTGGAAGACATAATGTTTTAAACAGGAAACACAGGAATGTCTACAAGCCAATCTGTTGACAAGTAATAAAGTATTCATACTATACCTCCAGCACAAGAAGTTGAAAGGAAGCTCTTACTGGTAACATTCCTCTGCATGTACTAAAAAGCTAATAATCAGGAAAAAAAAGTCTTTACTCCTACAAAAAACAAGTTTTACAAAGATTTGGGTTAAATGCAAATGAATCGTTAAAACTATTAAATGAGAATTTCTATCTCCTTTTTTTTTTAGGTCATTCAATGAATACTTCAATACAAATGTAACATATAGTTAATGTTATTTCTATTATAGGATTATACTGGTGTTAGGAAAAAATGATTCACAATCCCAGAAAATTTATTTCCTATATTTCCTTAATCATAGGTTATGTCTCTGAAACTGCAACCCACAAAGAAAGTAAGAAATAAAAGAAAAATAACAACTAGCAAAGAAACTTTTCACAATGACATCTGTTTTTAAATTTTTTAAAATATTTTATTTATTTGAGAGAGAGAGAGAGACAGAGCGCACAAGCAGGGGAGGGACAAAGGGAGAGGAAGAAGCAGACTCCCCACTAAGCAGGGAGCCCGATGTGGGGCTCAATCCCAGGAACCCAGGATCACAACCTGAGCCCAGGTAGACACACAACCGACTGAGCCACCCAGGCACCCCACAATGACATCTGACTTAAACAAATAACAACATCTCAACTACAGGCAAAATTTAATTTCATTTAAAACTTTTCAGAACAAATTATATTAAAAGAATACCTGCATTTAAGTTTTAAAATGTTAATGTAATATTCAATATTTCATATTTTCTGAGCAAATGAACATTTAAAATATTATGCCACAGATTTCCATTTCTGGTCAAGATGGAATGACAAAAACCAGATTTACTCTACTCACTGAAACAAACCACTATCAGACAGAATATATGAAATATTAATTAAGACACCAAATACCAGAAAATGAAGGCTAGTGATCCTTGAGAGATGGTACATGAATGTTGTGAGCGCTATGTGATTCTATAGTACTGAAGAGAAAACTTCACAATGCATGGGGCATTCAGTAGAGTATACAAGAGAGCCAACTCAGTAATGGTGAATAATTAGCCTTAGACTGAGCACTACTCTGGATCTTTGTAATAAATCTTAGAAGGAAAATTTAAAGGACAAAACAATTTTCAACTTATTTAACTGAGTCCCAGTAGAAAGCTTAAAAGCATTTATAGAAATACAAAAATATTCAACATTCAAGAGGGAATATTCACAATTACCAAGCATGCAAAAAGTAGGAAAAAGCCAACCCAGAACTAACACATGTGCTAGAGCTAGCAAACATTATAAGAATTATAACAGTTATATTCCATCTGTTCAAAACCTAAAGGAGAATCATAGAAACTATTAAAGATATACCAAAGTATACAGAATTAAGAAACTTATAAAGATCACAGCAGAAATAAATGAAATAGATGAATAGGAAACAAACAAGAAAAGCAATGAAACCCTAAACCCTGTGTCCTTGAGAATATCATTAAATTAGTAAACAGCAAGCCAAATTGATCATGATAAAAGGATGATTTCACTAGACATCCTACAGATATTAAAATGATAAGAATGTATTATGAAGAACTGAAGAACCATATGCTAATAAGTCTGAAAATTTAGATGAAATGACAAATTCTATCTCAAAAGACAAAAGCTTATTCAGAAGGAAACATACTGAATATCTCTACATCTATTAAAGAAATGGAATTAATGGAATTTTTAGTCAAAACCCTGCTAACAACAAAAGCAAGTCAAACCAAAATGGGTTCACTGGTGAATTTTACCTAACATTTAAGAAAAAAAATAATACCAATTCCACATAAACTCTTACCAAAAATGAAAAGGATATAATACTTTTGAACTATTTTTATGAAGCTGGCATTATCCAGATGCCAAAAGCAGTCATACATTACACAAAAACTATAGAGAAACTTCTTCAACTTGATAAAAAGTACCTATGAAAACCCTACAACTGGGGAGCCTGGGTGGCTCAGTCAGTTAAGCATCTGCCTTCGGCTCAGATCATGATCTCGGGATCCTGGGATCAAGCCCTGCATCGGGCTCCCTGCTTGGCGGGAAACCTGCTTCTCCCTCTTCCACTCCCCCTGCTTGTGTTCCCTCTCTTGCTATGTCTCTATTTGTCAAATAAATAAAATCTTGAAAGAAAGAAAGAAAGAAAGAAAGAAAGAAAGAAAGAAAGAAAGAA